>NC_041390.1:587169083-587185126 GCF_002162155.2 Triticum dicoccoides
TCGTCGCTGCTAATCGAGTGAGCATCCTTGGGGGGCGGCGACTCCTTGTCTGCGCGTGGGCAGACCGGCGGCGCCGTGGCAGAGATTTGAGAGAGAGAGAGAGAGAGAGAGAGAGGGCGAGCGAGGGGAGGATGTAGATGAAAATGCAGGCGGGACGATGTGAGCAAGGTAGTATTTATTGGCGGCCAGAATCTAGATCGACGGGGACAGTACACATGCTGGTCGCCAGAATTTACGAGTACTATAGTTTGAATTACACATGATTCCCGCAGCAAAATCCATGTGTGAACAAAATAGCTGACGGTTTCCAATACAGAACCGTGTCTGATTAATGATCCTCGCCACTCACCTACCAAACCTCGAGCCTCGAGATAGAGTGCCAATCGTGTGGGGCCAGTTGTCTTGCCAGATCTTTACATTTTCTTTTTTGAACACCAGATATTTACATCGTCTGATGATTTTTTAACTCGCACACAAGTACACAAAAATATGATTTTTCAAACCGTTATGGTTAGGCGTTGCATGTAGATGTAGTTCAAATTTGAATTATGGTCATTAAATGGTTAGAAAATCACTTAAATGTCTTTTAAAGGTCAAATGACCCCTGAAAATTTCCAAATTTTCACATGACAGTTGTATTAGTGCATGTTAAACGTGGAAAAAAACTTGAAGGCCGTAAGAGGAAGCAATCTCCTGTTCATCACCAAACATGCATTGTTACCTCTCGGAACTACAAACCTTTTAGTGAGTTGCTTCGGTTTGTGAGGGGTGTGTGTCCAAACTTTTTTCAAACAGGCCAATTTGTTTAGCACATCATCTTGGTGGCATGACATTAAATCAAGCAAGGTTTCATGTTTTTCTGATCATTTTTTAATTTTATGGACTTAAAATGCCATGGCACTCCATGCATGTGCCCATTCCTTGAGACCAATATGTTTGAAAACTCCTTCTAATTTACTGCGCATGGAATTAACTCACACACAATGTCACACCCTGATTTTCATGCCACAACACTTAAGCTAATAAATCATGATAAAGTGTGGTTTGACAAAAACTTTTGCATTATTTGGCTTTTATTTGGAGTTGGTTTCCTCTGTGTGTTTTTCAAGTGCTCTTTAAAGTCAACACAACTCCACCTTCTAAACTTCATCTCCTTGCCCCAAGCTTCTGCCCAATGATCATGCCATGTGTATAGAGCAATATAGTGTTTTCCTACAAAAATAATTTGGCCAAAAAAAGTATTTTCAAAAATTAGTTTTCCAAAAACCCCTGAATTGAGGTTTGCACTGCAAGTACTTGATTTGGGGTATGAAAAATATTTCAAAGAGTATATTTGAAACCTATTAGACATAGGACTCCCATAAACCACAAAAATATAATTTTAAAAGTTATTTTCCTATTTTATTTAAAGCCTTTTCTTTAGGCCAGAAATTGTCTTTAATAGGTTAAAATTATTTTAGTGCTTTAAAAATATTTTTGAAAAACCTAGGGAAACTCAGTGGACATATATTGTCCATATATATGAGTTTCAACATATGGTCATGTTCAAAATATTGGACAAAACCTCCCAAAACCATTTCTGCCCATTTCAAGGATTTGAAATTTTCTACAGGAAATATTTTCATAAAAATCCAAGGAAAATCCAGCACGTCACAAATGCATGTTGTGATCACCTTGCAAATCCTCATGTCAATCAAGGTCATTTTGGTTCACCAAAATGCCCCAAAACCCTCTCTGTCCATATCCAAATTTGAACAACTCTACATTGCCAAGTGTGTCCTTTTGATCTGAATTTTTGTGGACAAGTTCAAATCCCCAAATGATGAAACTACACCAAGTGGTGCATCAAGGAGAATAGTTTTGGATGACTAGATCTTGAAAAACCCATTTCTGCTGATTTCTAGGGTTTACAAAAGTTGCACTAGCAACTTTGCCCAAATGAGCTCAAATTTTGTAGAATACCCTATTTCTAAGTGCCATTCCATCCTGTTAAATATCATGGCAAGTGGGATTAGTTTTTTTGCCCAAACCAACAACAAACACCTTCTGCCATTTTTCCAAAATCATCATTTTGACCTCTTCCACTAATCTCCTTGAGCCCAACTTTTTACCACAGCTCCTCCTAGTCCTCTCCTACCTCCAGTAACCCTCCCCTGGCCATTGCTCAATTATTGAGGGGTAAAATACCCCCATTTACCTCCTTGGACAGCCCCTCTCTCCCTCTTCTTCTACCTCTCTCTTCTCCTACTGGCCACCCAGGGCATCCAAGGCCATCTCCCACTTCTTTACTTCCCCCTAGAGCTACCAGACACTTTTGGCCGCGCCCACATTGCATAGAAAATGGCCATGCCGGCCATTGGGGCGCTCTGGAGCGCGCTACAGTGTGCTCCCGCACTGTAGCCGCCCTCTGCCCGATGAACCCGGCCACCTCAGGTCTTCCAAGCGTGCCAGACGATGCATCTCGACGTCCGCGGCATGCTACACTGTCGCCCCCCTCCTCTCTCTCCCTCATCGACCCCCACGAATGCCCTAGACTCGGTGCAGCACCCTCTCGAGGCCCGTAGCGACAAGCACGAGCCCATGGTGGACCGCCGCTCGCCTATATAAGGCATCCCCGAGCCCTCCTCTCGCCATCACTCGTCCTCTCCCACTCCAAATAGCCCCACTGAGCCTCCCGTTCATCCCCAGAGCCTCCCGAGCTCGAGATCGAGCTCGAGCTCCACTGCTTCGGGTCGCCATCGATCTCATGGCACATGCCTCCTTTGCCCTCTCTCTCTCTCTCTCGATCTGGAACCGCCTCACCTCTCTTACCACTTCCCCTCTGTCTCCCCTCTCTATTGCAGCCAGAATTGACCAGGGCAAGCACCTCCCGAAGCCCTTCCGCCGGCCTCCTCGTCGCCGGCGAACCCCTACACTCCGGCGACCACCTCCACCTCCACCCGAACGGTGACTCTGCCCTGAGCACGCCGGTGCCCTCGGATCACCTCGCCATAGACCACAGCGATGCCGGTGAGCTCGCCTCCCTCTCTGGCCCGAGGTTGAAGACGACGGCCGTGGGGCCCGTCGGTCAGCCTTGCACTCTGACTGGTGGCTCCACCCGTCAGGTTTAAAACACATGCGCGCGTGCACTGGTTCACTGCGTCGGCTAGAGGCGTATTTCCCAAATATGCCTTCGACGTGGCAGCCTTGCGCGGGCTGGATTCCCCTTGGGCCTGCTGCACTGTGGCCGAATAGGCCCAGTTGCACAGTGGCCTTTTTCCTTTTTTTCTGTAACTTTTCCCAAAATTCCACAGGATTCAATAATAATCCAAATGCAATAATTCCGACTACTAAATTCTTGTAATAATCCCACCTATTTATTGGTGTAGTTTTCACTCTTATCAAACCAACTTTTCTTCACTTTTCAAATTTAAATTTGAATTTGAGCATTTATGCCTGTCATTTAAAATTCCTAGCACTGTTTCCATGACTCCAAATCCAAAATTAGGAATTTTCCCCTTCTTAGTTTTCACCCTAGTATTTAACAAAACTGAGTTGACATTTTTCTGAGCACTTTGGTTTTTCTGTTTTATTATTTCCTTATTTTTCTCGCTATTATTTTGCGACGATAGATTGCGTTGCCGACAAAGGAGTTGGACCAGAAAACTTTGAAGACCCAAGAAGACTTTGCTAAGCCAGGCAAGCAGCCCTTTGACCATGTCTATGAAACCCTTTTTATGCATGTCATATAGCACTATATTGTTGTTGCAACGGAATCATGATGAGGTGGTAACCACTTTGATGGGTTGCCTCTGTTACTTCCTCGTTGATACTTGCATTGTGCATGACCCTACCTCCTTATGAGGGTTATGCCGGTGGGAGTAGATAGGGTGCTAAAGTAGTTGCTACGCAAAAAGGGACGGGAATATGCATGGTGGCGGAGACAAAGTATTTTCAAAGGACTTTTCGAAAACCCCGACGGGTGCCACTTATACCCGGGGGAGATAATGAGTTGGGTAGCAACTTGATGACGAAGTGGTGTACCGAGGCAAGTGTGTGTGTTGCTTTTCAAAATGGATTGGTTTGCGACCATTATTCCAACCTTACATGCGCAACCACTCTACCCTTATATGGGAAAGGGAATTATTGATTACCTAGGACGATACTAGCTTGGAGCCCGCATTACTAGTGACGGGAGAGTTGTTGTTGCGCTCTCTCGGGACGGGGTCGTGCCAGGTAGGGCGGCCATGACTGTTTTCACAGGGCACCAGATACACCGTTGTGTCCCCTCTCGGATGTTACGATCTCGAGTGAGTCTCGTATGATGTACATCGTGAGGATACGGAACAACGAGTGGACTCTTTGTTAGTGTTGTCTAGGGAAAGATAGTGATCGGGTGCTTACCCCGGGTACTTGAGGTACCGCGGGTCGTGGATGACACGGAAGTTCCCCGGATCTTGTGGGTAAAGTGTGCAACCTCTGAAGAGTGTAAAACTATTCGAATAGCCATGTCCACGGTCAAGGACAGTTGGGTAACCGCTCTTGGGCTACGTCCACATGTTTACAAACCAGTGTGTGTGTTTGGATAAGTGGGAAGAACTACTTGGGTCAAGTCAAATGACTTGACATGATTGAGTTGGGTTGATGCCACTCTATTTATGTTGATATCTGTAACATGTCCTCATGGTTAATTGAATTCTCCTGATGCATGTCTTAAAAATTTACCTATATCATGCATTGTTGTACCTTGAACCAAAACATGGGTTGCTTGCGAGTACATTCAAAGTACTCATTGGCTTGCCACTGGTTATTTTATTGGCCAGGCATGAAAGAACAGGATATAATGAAGAGTACCTTGGTGACGAACATGCGAGCTAGGACGCTTCCCAGTCGGAATGCCTGTAGGGTTAAGGCAGATGGCATGGGTCCAAGTTGTTATTGAAGATTTCCGCTGCGATGATACACTCAAGACTTGACCATAATAGTCCTACTTGTGTAAAACGGTATGTATGGATGTAAGACTCTTGTTATTCAGCTTCTATGTGTTCAGTGAGCATTGATCTCTGGGATCACCGTACACGTGCATTCGGTGATCTCGACTTATGAGTCGGGGTCCCCACACACAAGTACACAAAAATATGATTTTTCAAACCATTTTGGTTAGGCGTTGCATGTAGATGTAGTTCAAATTTGAATTACGGTCATTAAATGGTTAGAAAATCACTTAAATGTCTTTAAAAGATCAAATGACCCCTGAAATTTTCCAATTTTCACATGACAATTGTATTAGTGCACGTTAAACATAGAAAAAAAATTGAAGGCCGTAAGAGGAACCTTCTCCAGTTCGTCATCAAACATGCATTGTTCCCTCTGGGAACCACGAACCTTCTAGTGAGTTGCTCTGGTTTGTGAGGGGTGTGTGTCCAAACTTTCATCAAACATGCCAATTTCTTTACCATGGTGGCATGACATTACATCAACAAAGGTTTCATGTTTTTCTAATCATTTTTTTATTTTTGGAATTAAAATGCCATGTCACTCCATGCATACGTATGCATGTGTCCATGTCGTGAGACAAATATGTTTGAAAATTCCTTCTAGTTTACTGCTCATGGAATTAACTCGCACACAAGTACACAAATATGATTTTTCAAACCGTTTTGATTAGGCGTTGCATGTAGATGTAGTTCAAATTTGAATTACGGTCAGTAAATGGTTAGAAAATCACTTAAATGTCTTTAAAAGGTCAAATGACCCCTAGAATTTTCGGAAATTTCACATTACAGTTCTAGTAGTGCGCGTTAGACATAGAAAAATTTGAAGGTCGTAAGAGGAAGCTATCTCCCATTCGTTATCAAACATGCATTGTTCCCTCTCGGAACCACGAACCTTCTAGTGAGTTGCTCCAGTTTGTGAGGGGTGTGTGTCCAAACTTTCGTCAAACATGCCAATTTTTTTACCACATCATCTTGGTGGCATGACATTACATCAACCAAGGCTTCATGTTTTTCTGATCATTTTCTTTATTTTTTGGAATTGAAATGCCATGTCACTCCATAAATTCCTTCTAGTTTACTGCACATGGAATTAACTTGCACACAAGTACACAGATATGATTTTGCAAACCGTTTTGGTTAGGCGTTGCATGTAGATGTAGTTCAAATTTGAATTATGGTCATTAAATGGCTAGAAAATCACTTAAATGTCTTTAAAAGGTCAAATGACCCCTAGAATTTTCAAAAATTTCACATTACAGTTGTAGTTGTGCACGTTAGACGTAGAAAAAATTGAAGGCCGTAAGAGGAAGCTATCTCCTGTTCGTCATCAAACATGCATTGTTCCCTCTCGGAACCATGAGCCTTTTAGTGAGTTGCTCCGGTTTGTGAGGGGTGTGTGTCCAAACTTTCGTCAAACAGGCCAATTTATTACCACATCATCTTGGTGGCATGACATTAAATCAAGCAAGGTTTCATGTTTTTCTGATCATTTTTTAATTTTTTAGAATGAAAATGCCATGGCACTCCATGCATGTTCCCATGCCTTGAGACCAATATGTTTGAAAATTCCTTCTAATTTACTGCACATGAATTAACTCGCACACAAGTACACAAAAATATAATTTTTCAAACCGTTTTGGTTAGGCGTTGCATGTAGATGTAGTTCAAATTTGAATTACGGTCATTAAATGGTTATAAAATCACTTAATTGTCTTTAAAAGGTCAAATGACCCCTAGAATTTTCCAAAATTTCACATTACAGTTGTAGTAGTGCATGTTAGACATAGAAAAAAATTGAAGGCCATAAAAGGAAGCTATCTCCCGTTCGTCATCAAACATGCCTTATTCCCTCTCGGAACCATGAGCCTTCTAGTGAGTTGCTCCGGTTTGTGAGGGGTGTGTGTCCAAACTTTCGTCAAACATGCCAATTTCTTTACCACATCATCTTTGTGGCATGACATTACATCAACCAAGGTTTCATGTGTTTCTGAATTTTTTTTTGGAATTAAAATGCCATGTCACTCAATGCATACATATGCATGTGTCCATGTCGTGAGACAAATATGTTTGAAAATTCCTTCTAGTTTACTACACATGGAATTAACTCACACACAAGTACACAAATATGATTTTTCAAACCGTTTTGGTTAGGCGTTGCATGTAGATGTAGTTCAAATTTGAATTACGGTCATTAAATGGCTAGAAAATCACTTAAATGTCTTTAAAAGGTCAAATGACCCCTAAAATTTACAAAATTTTCACATGACAGTTGTAGTACTGCACGTTAGACGTAGAAAAAAATTGAAGGTCGTAAGAGGAAGCTATCTCCCGTTCGTCATCAAACATGCATTGTTCCCTCTCGGAACCACGAGCCTTCTAGTGAGTTGCTCCGATTTGTGAGGGGTGTGTGTCCAAACTTTCGTCAAACATGCCAATTTTTTTACCACATCATCTTGGTGGCATGACATTACATCAACCAAGGTTTCATGTGTTTCTAATTTTTTTTGAAATAAAATGCCATGTCACTCCATGCTTAATTGTGTCATAGCCGTTAGACCAATATGTTTGAAATTTCTTCCAATTTACTGCACATGGAACTAAATCGCACACAAGTACACAAAATATGAGTTTTCAATCTGTTATGGTTAGCTGTTGCATGCACATGTAGTTGAAATTTCAATTACGGTCATTAAATGGCTAGAAAATCACTTAGATATCTTAAAAGGTCAAATGACCACTGAAATTTTCCAAAATTTGACATGACAGTTGTATTAGTACTACAAAATTTCTCATTCATTTAAAACACCATCCGTTGCCACTTTACTCCAAATTCGTCTTTCACAGCTAATAAAAAATATCTACAACATCACACACAGTTGTTTTCTAGGAACCGTTTGAGATGAAAATATCTGGGTCTATTTAAGTCTCACTCCTTAAGCTTCGCTGGCTCGTCTGCTCCAGTGTCGGCAACCCCCGAATCCATGAATCCTGATCCCCATTCTCGCACCCCCTTCTTGCAAAGATGACACCATGGAAACGCTTCGTGAAGGCTCATACGATGGTCGCGTCCCCCCGAGCACTGCCGCCTGCGCTGTGAGCGCGGCCGCCTACGCCGAGAGTGCCGCCGCATCCGCATTGAGCGCGGCCGCTTCTGCCGAGAGGGCATCTACGGCAGCCGACCGGGCAGCTGCAGCAGCCGAGACGACTATAGCTGCTGCTACGATAGTGGCTACAAACACCGAGAGCGCTTGAGCTGCCGTCCGTGCCGCTGATGTCGCCCTAGCCCGGGTCGAGGCCATCCACACCAAGATCGAGGATGCACATGCCAAGATATTCCAGGCGACCTCAGACTCCAACATGCAACCCACGTCTGAAAAGGCGGCAGTGAGGTCGTCGAGCGGGAGCTGGAGATGCAGGAGGCGGTGGAGATCGAGGAGCGCCGGGAGGAGGAGTTGCGCGTGGCCGAGCTCGAGGTAGAGAAGAGTCTGTCCGTCGAGGAATCGATGTTGTAGTAACAACGCGAGCTCTGGCGTAGCCACTACTACGAGTACTACAACCTTGAGGGCGGCGCCGAGGACGAGGACGCGGTCGACTTCAGTAGGGGGGACGCGGAGTGCACCAACGGCGGCATGTCCCTAGGACAAGTCATCGACGTCTCATCTCACACCAGTGATGCATAGGCCGGTGCGGCGGCGGGTATGTTAAAATTATGCATACTTAGGCTCTGTTTTTAATGATGGTCTTTTGTTAGAGCAATGTTTAGGTCAACTAGCTCTGTTTAATTACTAAAATTGCTCGATTCAGTAAGTGTGGTTTGTCTGCTGTACGCTCTTTTGTGTGTCCAAATTAGCAAGCAATGTTAAATTATGCAATGACGCACCCGGGGAAATTTCCACCAAAATTTGAATTATCAAACTCATCCCATGTGCATAAAGTAGAAGAATCGTTTGCGATGCACACAATCTTTCAAAGTGAATGGTCTGGTGGCACCGCGCGCAAAGTTTCCCTCCACATTTCCAAATTTTTGGCCTACCGCCAAAATATCTACCCCCGCCCCCTTCCCCACCCCCTTTTCTCCCCGACCACAAGTCACATTTCCCCTATTTCCTCCTTCCTTCCTTCCTTGCTAAGCTATAGCCCCTTCCTAGCTCTCGTCATCTTGCATCCTACCGCCGGGTTCGCCATGGTCTTCTTCAAAGACCTCTCCAGCTGTTTCTCCTCCAGCGACTACTCCTTCACCACTCGGGTATGCCTCTCTTTTCTCTCTTGGGCTATGACTTGGATTGAAGGATTTTTACCTGGCGGTCGATTTGACTCATTTCTTCCTCTTGTAGCTCCCTAGGACCATCAGCGGCAATGAATGGAGCGGGGTGGCTGGCGATCTATCTGCTCGTTGTCACCATCAATCTCCATGCGTGAAGCTAGTTGCATTTGATTCTGTTGACAGTGGGAGGAAGTTTCTGGCATGTGCAGAGAAGGTTAGACCCTCTTTATTTGTTACAAATCATTTGTTAGATGTGATTCAGACACTGTCACGGTCCCAACCCATTCATACCACACCTTCAACCAAACGCATCCTAAGACAGTGTCACAGTTTGTACCTAGTATCTTAAATTGTTGCCATCTCATCAGCGGTGCCATTAGAAAATTATTTGGCGCCGCTTCAGCAGTTTGTGCTGCCAACTTTGGTCCACACATCCGAGTAGCCAAGTAGTAAAATACTAAATCTTTATGGCACGAAGGAACTGGGCATCGCAGAAACTACGTGCTCAGGAGTCCGGGTCCCTGACTTTTTTCCGCTGCATCGGCTCGCCAGTGCAGGGCACCGGTGCGAGATGTAGCAACAGTTGTCTTTACTCCAGTTTTGGCATACATAGTGGACGGCCTTAGTGCTATTAGTTCTATGTTACTAAATTTGTGCATGTACACACCTGTTAGTATCAATTTGCTGTCATCCAAACACTGTCGCTATGTTGTTGCAGTTATATTTACTTCCCTCTTAAAATGTTCAATTTGTTATTTCTTGTACATGAGTAAGAACTTGTAGTGTCGTTGTAGTTAATTATAGCTTCTGATGTTCTAGAATTCTTTTGTTGTCTTAGTACCAATTATTTCATTTGCACATTGGTCTTTTTGAGAAGATATGTCATAATTAACATGTTTCTTCAGTTTTTCAAAATAAACATTGGTGATTTTCTATGTTGCTATAAACCCATTTCCCCTACAATTGTTACTGATCTAGTTTTAAATATTATAGGATGAATGGAAGTGTTCTTACTTGGAGTGGGTTGATCAAGAGTGGCCACCGTGTTTGAAGATGTGCCTAGCGAAGCTCTGGAGCATGTATGAGGAAGAGAACAGACTTAGGCTTAGAGAAACAGTTGGCAACGCTCAAGAATATTTCAAGATGCAGGATAAAAAGTTGAAGGTGAAGAATGAGCTCAGGTTTTTTAAATCAGACTTTGCTAAGATGGTGTTGGCGAAGGAGGAGGCACTTTCCTAGTTGGCCCGTGCAAAACGGGTTCTTACTGAACTGAAAGCAGAGGTGGATAAGACGAGCCTGGATGATATCGATTAGGGAAATGAATATATTGTTCTTATGAAGTTGAACTAGCTATATGTTGTACTGTGTTGTTTTCATGTAGCTACCGTACTGTGATGTTATAATATATTTATGTGCCTGATATGAAATTGGCAAATAGCTGTTCGATGTGAACTGTGAATTTGAGTAATACTGGAATTATTAATTGTAAACTAACAAACCTGCTAAATGTGTCATGGACCTTTGCAAACGATTCTAGCAGTAAAAGTGCTTGCGATGGATAGCCCAATGCCACACAGTTTTCTTCATCAAATCTTGTGTAATGTAGTTGATAAAAGCAAACAGTTAACCAAGCCGGACCATGTGTGATAGTTACACCTTTAACACACGAGCCTACACATAAAACGGTGTGGGATGTACGTACGAACATAAACGTTTTCCCTGGATATGTGTGGGATGTACATAAGAACGGAAACATATTCCTTGGATTGACTATGTGTGATATACATACGAACGGAAATGATTTTCTGGGATTCACCATGTGGGATGTACATACCTACAGAAATGATTTTCTGGGATTCACCGTGTGGGATGTACATACCTACAGAAATGATTGGGTTTCGATGCCTCGCCCGATCGCACACGTCCCCAGCCTGGGTCCCAGGAGGGCCTATCCCCAACAATTTCTGGGTCATGTGGGAAGGACCCCCCCTATCGCCCACACTCACTTCACGACGGTTCCAAATGCCTTCGCGGAAAGAGGTTAAAAACTGTTTGTTTAGGATCGACGCGCACCAGTCATATATAAGTTATTTTGTTATTTTCCTTTCAGCCCTCCATGCGTGCTCCCGCAAACTCCATTATCGGAGGGGAATTCTCTACCGCCTGAAATGGTAGAGAGCGACACGCTGCCGCGAGCCCCCTCGCCTATCGCCATGGAGGACACCAAAGTGTCGTCCTGAAGGGCCTCTCCTGGCCAAGGGGGGGGGGTGAACGAGGCCGTTGATGAGCACCCGAGGTTAATACGTCGGTCGCTGGAGACCTGGGGAGGCAACCCCAACCGACAATGGGGACCCCCAATAATCTGGGCCCCAGCCGACCACCATGCCCGAGACCAGCATGGCTTCGGAATTGGATAAGCAGCCCCCTACGAAAGAGGGGGGAGGAGCAGCAGCTCCCACGGCGGCCTGCATTAATCCGGATGCGCCCAATGCTCTGGAGGAAGCACTGCAAAGTGCTTCCATCGTGGAGGAGTATCGCACCCTGATGGGTGTGGTTATGGAGAAGGTTCAGTCTACTAAAAATGGACTTAACGAAGCCTTTTGCAGCCTATTAACAGGCTTGGAGGTATGCAACGTAATGTTTCTAAAAACTTTTCGTATAAAGGAATAAACCTGTGTATGGACAGTAGCCCCTGAGGCTCTGTCCGGTCTAAAAGAAACCGGACAGAGGATCCACATAGTATTCGGGAGAGTAACATAATGTGCTGTTGTTGTAACAGGCTTCCATGTTGGCGGCAACCGCCCATGCCGTGGAAGTTTTCGAACTCAGTCAGAAGCTTCAGGCAGCAGATGAGGAACTCAACCGCATTAATAAGCGGTTCGACAAGACGCAAGGTATGCGTACAATGTTAAGAAGGAATGTATTTTTATATCGGAAGTGATATGCATATTGAAAGGTTAACTCATAAAATGCTTTGATTATTAGCACAGTTGGCACAGCCGAGGTCGAGACCCTCAAAGGTGCCCTTGCCTAGGCCAAGAAAGAGGCGGAGCCGAACAAGGCAGCCGCTGACAAAGTGGCTGCAGAGGTGAAGACTGAGCAAGCTGCCCGCCGCCAACATGAAGCTCGGGTGGCCGAAGTCGAGCAGGAGCTGAAGGATGCCATCAGCAAATGCAAAACCTTGGAGCAGAAGACTTCGGACCAGTCGTCCGAGCTTGCCAAGTCTCTCCATGATGCCAAAGAGGCGCGGATCGAGTCCCGGAATGCTCGTGAGGAGATCCATCAGGGGAAACAGATAGCGGCTGGTAAGGCCTTTCTTTTGCAGAGTATCTTTGGAGGTAAAACGTGCCTTGCTTACCCGAGTGTGGAGTTCTCCAGGCGCGTTTGCGGATCTTCCGAGGAGTGCCATCGATGCCACACAGTTCTTTCGAGCCCAGGAGGGAAACTCGATGGAGAAGCAGTTCTGGTCGCAATTTCTCGCATTGGAGCACCCGATGCCTCTTAACGACCAGCTGAAGCAACTGACAGAGCTGCATAGGGTGGCCGGCTTGGCATCTAATACTCCAACTCTAGCCAACCGAGCCTATTCCCAGCAGCTACTTCGGTTTGGTGAAGCGGCTTTTCGATGTGCGGCCGCGGATTGATACTGTAAAGCGTTCGTCCTGCATAGAGGGTGCCCGGATGGCCATCGCCCGCGTCAAGATGCAATGGGCGAAGATGAAGGCCACCGAAGTGGCATCCGCAGGTCCACCCGAAGGCAAAGATCATCGGAAGCCGGAGAGGTACTTCGGTGACATCCTAGAAGGAGCCCGAGTGATAGAGGGTCAATGTTCAAAGGACGTAATATTTGATTGAATATGTTCGGGTTATACAAACTATGTTATGAACCCAGGTTGTTATATATCTTATGTTTGCGCCTCAAGCGACTTTTCCTCCTGTGTGTCCGTTTTTGTTATATTTCTGAAAGTTGCCAGTCGTCGGCTTCAGCCCCCATATAGGTACTACAGGGGTGTTCGACATATCGCGTGACCACACTTTATCCAACGTCTCGGTCCGTAAAGGAGGTGTCCGCGAGGTGAACCAGGCAATCGGACTATGTGGCTTTATTATTTTCACTTAGCCATAGGAGTTTGACTATGGAGCTAAGTACTAGCCCCTGGTGCGTGTACGGCTACCCGGACTACGGTGCCTTTTCCACGCGGCTGGACGAAGACCAACCCCTTGTATAACACGGGGTGAATCGCTAACGATTTGTAGTATGAGACTAAGTCGCCGAATCGCTGACCAGCTCTCGCCTATCATGACAGTCAGTTTTCAGCTTTCTCTACCGAGGTACTTGACCGGACGAACCAGAAATACAATTGCAGTAGTTCTCCCTTTACTACCTTAGCCGAACGAGCGGAACGTAAGGTAGTAAGCACAGGAGCCGGGAAACCCAACTATAGACCAAAGACATGACTCGGAGCCAATGCATATAATGCAATATCCGAGATGCCGAAGAGTACCCAATAGGTGTTCAGACTTGAAATGTGCAGGGCCAAATACAACCCCCGGTGTTAAGGCTGGACTAAGGCACGTGTGGCAGTCTGAGGTAGGGAGGGAACACAGATGATAATATAAAATAAAATGACTGCCAAACAAAGTGGTGATCAACTGTTTCCTTTATACCCTGATTAATATGTCGAGCCATGTTATTACAGATAATGCCAAAAACATCGAGGTCACTTTACATGCCAGAAGCTTATACAAGGGAAGGGTTTACACAGAGCCTAAACTAAATTGTTTAAAAATCCCAATGATGCCCTGCTGCACGTCTGCGCCGTTTCTCTCGTCTATTAAAAAGAGGAACCTAGAAAAAAGGTCCCCGCGCGACCGTAGATCAGGTAGGTTCTTTAATGAACATATAGTGGAAGGATATTTGAGGTCCTAATAGGGTCAAGCCGTACTATAGACCTTTTTCGTAGTGTGCCTCTGGCGCTGCCCACGGTATTTTAAAGGCGTAATTGTGTACGTGAGGTACATATACCGCAACCTTATGGGGCAATCGGCAGAGGCTAAACTGCTATTCGAGCTCAGGTTCAACCGAGCTACCGCATTGTAACGCGGCTCAGACACATTTAATAGTGTCGTGGGTCTTAATGACCGATGAGTTCTTCAGCTTGATGAGGCCGCCCTGTACTTCAGCTTCTAGGACCATGGTATGTTCCTCGGTATGGAGGGAGCGCTCCATATTTCCCATTTACTGTGATGATGCCACGAGGTCCAGGCATTTTGAGCTTTTGATAAGCATAGTGTTGGACTGCATTAAAGCGGGTAAAAGCAGTTTGTCCGAGCAGCGACTGATAACCACTACGAAAAGGGACGATGTCGAAGATCAATTATTCGCTTTAGAAATTGTCTAGAGAGCCGAATACTACTTCTAATGTTAATGAGCCCGTACAGCGGGCTTCCACGTCGGGTATCACTCCTTTGAAGGTAGTGTTGCTAGGCTTGATTCTTGACGGGTCAATACCCATCTTACATACAGTATTCTGATAGATCAAGTTGAGACTGCTGCCGCCGTCCATAAGGACTCTAGTGAGATGGTATCCGTCGATGATAGAATCGAGTACTAGGGTCGCCGAACCTCCATGACGGATATTGGTTGTCTGGTCCCTATGATCAAAGGTGTTCGGACAAGCCGACCATGGGTTGAATTTTCGGGCGACGGGCTCTACGGCGCAGACGTCCCTTAATGCGCGTTTGCGCACCCTCTTGGGGATGTGTGTAACATAGATCATGTTTACCGTTTTCACCTCGGGGGGAAATTGCTTCTGTCCCCCCGTGTTCGGCTGACAGGGCTCATCATCGTCCTCGCTTCGAGGTCCTTTCCCCTTATGTTCGTTATTTAATTTACCGGCGTGCTTGAAAACCCATCAATTTCTATTGGTGTGGTTGGCAGGCTTGTCAGGGGTGCCAGAATCTGGCAAGGCCTCTCTAGTATTTTTTCCAAGTTGGATGGACCGTCTCCATTACCCTTGAACGGCTTCTTCCGCTGACCGGGTTTGGAACCACTGAATCCGGCATTTACTGTCGTATCATTTGTTTCTTCATTATTGTTCCAACGCTTGTTTTTGTTGCACCGTGGCCTGCCATTGTCATCCCTGGTGTCAGAAGTTTCGGGGTCGCTGGTACTACTCCTTCTGCGAGCCAACCAGCTATCTTCGCCCGCACAAAAGAGGGTCATAAGTGCAGTAAGAACTGCCATAGTCTTCGGCTTCTCCTGCCCGAGGTGTTGGGCGAGCCATTCGTCACGGACGCTGTGTTTCACTACTAGGGAAACCCTTATACACAAAATATTAGCAGTAGTGCTGGATAAAATAAAGCGCTGCTGCTACTTAGTAGTAGCGCGTTGCTGTAAAAGGCGCTATTGCTATCCTTTTAGCAGTAGAGCATGTTGTAAAAATTTGTTGCTGCTAAGTTTGAATTGGGCGCACATGGCTAGCCCCACTTAGCAGCAGCGCGTATCCTTATGTAGCGCTACTGCTACTCTCCGTAGTAGTAGCACTTTTCTTCAACCCGCGCTGCTATTGACCCTAAATTATCGTCCCCACGCGGCCGACCCTCTCACTATCCCTCTCATTCACTCTCCCCCACACCCGCGCCGTCGTCCGCCACCGCCACCGTCGCCCGACCACCGTCGCCGGACGCTCCTGCTCCTCCGGAATTGAGGTAGTCCCTCCCTCCTCCCTCCTCCCCTCCCTCCTCCTCCCACCGCGCCCTCCTCCCTCCTCCTCCGGCCGCCCCCTCGTCCCTCCTCCCTC
>NC_041390.1:587185459-587244776 GCF_002162155.2 Triticum dicoccoides
CTTGTATAATGTAGTTTTTACTATTTTTTGGTAAGTGTTTAATAGAATTAGTAAGAAAATTAATAGAACTAGTTGAACTAGTTTATTTTTAGTAAGAACTAGTTTATTTTTATTTATAGTAAGTGCTTTCTTGAACTAGTTGAATTAATAGAACTAGTTTAAATTTAGGTGTATTTAATAGAATTCTAGGTTGATTCGTTTTGAAGTGGACATGTCATATTTTGACCATGTCACATTTGTTGTGATTTTTTAGTTAAAGCATTTATTCCCGCATCAACGTCGACGATACCTATGCCGCATCCTCGTCATCGACTTCGGTGGAGGAGGCCTGCTTGATCAGAGGGGCCATGTCCGGGACTGGGCTCCGCCGGGCTGGTACTGGGAGGTGCTACCTTCCGGGGGCGCAACTTGGTGAGGAGCTAGCCCGCCATTGACCCGAACCTTCTTTCGTGGCGGTCTCATAGGACACTAACGATGTGGAGGCTTGCATCCCCCGCGGAGGTGATACGTCACCGTGTCAGTGAGGAGGACGAGCACGTCCATCGCTACATGGTTGCGTTCGAGGGCAGGTTCAATAATACCTGGCAGGTTCTTTAGGGATCTCACTGGAGCTATTATCCTATGATGGTTCCTTCTCTTTGTGAGTCCACCGCTAGCGCCGATACCCGTCATTCTCTAGGGTTGTAGCTGTATTAGTGATGTTATATGTATGATACTATTCGAGATGTATTAGTGATAATATTCGACGATGTACGAACACAAGAGATGATTTAGTTTCGCTTATTTAAATGCATGCTAATTTGAATACTAATTTATTTTATGGTTTAGTTTTGCTTATTGAATGCTCAAATTGGAGAGCACTATGCAAGCCATATGCATTTGATTAGTTGATAGCTTATAGGGTTTCACTAAGTCCTAGATGAGGATAATAATGTTTTTATTTATATTTTTGTTTTTGCAACCAAATCTCCATGTCGTCGTCGCCGTCGTCCTCGTCACCGACCCTCTCCAACCTCGAGGTGAGACCAACCAAATCACCATGTCAATATGAGTCCTATAAGATATTTTGAAATGTTTTTGTTCATATTTTCAACCATTGAAATGCAATGACCATCCAGTTTGAATGCAAATAGGATATGTGCTTGCCCATGTGGCCATGTTTGCAAGTAACACCTCCGAGTGGCCTATGTTTTGCCGGAGTGTTGATTAATTTCCGTTCCGGCAAATTTCAGGCGCTCGATATGTTCTTTTTTAGCAAAGGTCATGCCGGATTTTTCTGTGAATTTTGAATGACTTGTTCTAGAATATGTAGGAAATATCAAGTGGCCTGGATTTTCTAGAGATATAATTAAATGACATTTCGGGTTGACTTTAAGTCTATCGAGGCTCCATACACGACAATCAAAAAATGAGTGAAGGAGAAAGTCTGCACCATATATGAGAGAAGAAGAATCCCGACTGTTGTCGTGGGGGTCATTTCTCCTTCTTCTCCTTGTGCTAGACCTTTGTTATGCACTAGGGGAAGGAGGAGTAACGACCATCACCGACGGTTGAAAAAATAGTGAGGGAGTGTGTCCACCATATGTGAGAGAAGAAGAATGCCGACTGTTGTCATGGGGGTCGCTTCTCCTTCATTCCTGTGTGCTAGACATTTTGGTTTAGTACACTCGGGGATGAAGGGAGGAGCGACCATCACCAACTGAATATATACACCATGTGAGCTGAGAGTTTTCAAAAAAAGACTCGACGGACCGATAGTCAACCCATGCTGAATAATAATGATCTAATTTAGTTTTTTTAGTACATATATTGAAATTTAGAAGTTTAATCTTTGAATTATGAACATAGGAAATGTTGTCGGCCGACGAAAGTCTCACGGAGTGCTCCTGGTGCAGCGACGACCGGGGTTTCTGCGACAGGCCTCACTTGGTAGAAGGTCGGCGCTTCAGCATTAAGCTCCAGGAGACCTTTGATGTTGTAACGGTACGCAACAACGCAAAGTGTTTTTCGTAATTAAGCTCGACTTCTTCTTCTTCTTCAACGTGTAATTTTTGTCTTTTACAATTCGACTACCTTATCCGATGCCATGCAAGACGCTATGTCTTGGAGAGGATGGATTTTGAAGATCATGAAACTATGGGAACCAAGATAGTTCACCTAAGGACCCATCATGGTTTTGATTTTGCTATAAATATATACAATTCTAAGAGCGTATCCCTTTGGTTGCCCAAATTGGGAAGCACTTTGCAAGGCATATGATTTCCATGAGGGTATGCTTGTCACCATGGATCTTGGTGATCCTGACAAGACAATATGGACATTTGGGTCCTTGTTGATACCCTTCCAATTCTACCGCTATGTGAGTTTCTCAAACATAGTTATTAAGTAATCTATATTGTTTATTTCAAAATAGTTGACAGCTTATTTCCATTAATAGCTTATTTTCAATCTTCAAAGAATGTGCGGAAGATGGTAGACAGAACCTACTACACCGATGACGCAGAATTAACTTATCAGGAGAAAAATCATCTGATCTCATTTATTAATGATCTTGAGAATTACAATATCTATTATCAAACTCCTTCACATTATGGTCAATACGTGCCACTAGTGCATGTGTTGAACTACGCTAACATCCTTGGAGATAGCATGGTAAGATTTTTTTACTATTACGACATCCGTGCATCTTTTGCATAAATTCTTCTAAAACTAAACTACATTGCTAACTACGAAGTTATTACTATATTTTTCAACAGAAAATCTTGAAGGATTATGTGCCTCACCCGATGTTTCCGAAAGGTCGCCTTGATGTTATGAACTTACGGCCAGGTCATCCTACGCATCACTTATGTATGGTCAGTCGTAGGAAGGTACTTGGAAGCAACAATGTGCGACACGCAAGAATTGGAGACAGGATAATCTCCATTCTCCATAATGGAGAGTCAGGGCCTATCTTGTTTTATGCTATTTTACCTAAGAGAGTGTAGTAGGTCCTATTAGAGAGGAGTAGGTCCTAGGTACAATGTGTTATTATGTGGTACAATGTGTTAGAGTTGATGATGATGTTGAGGAGGAGTTGTGATTATGACTAGTGACCAACTTTCTATATGATGTCTCATTGACGAAAATGATGATCATGAGGAGTTTTTATATGACAATTATGTATTATGATGATAAGTTGTTAATGATATGATGATGATGATCATGATGAGTTATTATGCCATTGGGTGAAAGAACCGCGGTTTAGTTCCAAGTGGATGGATCCAAAGTTCCATGCACTTGAAACTAATCCATGGTTCTTTGGTAATAACTCATTCTGATGTAAAAACAATCTCTAAATTGCTACTGTATGAAAACTTGTATAATGGCATATGAATACGACATAAACAAAAAAGAAATACCTAGCAATAGTAGTAGCGCGGGTAGAGAGACGCGCTGCTAGTAATTACCAGCAGTGCTGTCTAGCAAAAGCGCTACTACTAAGCAGGTATAGCAGTAGCGTGGGCAAACACACGCTACTGATAAACCTTAGCTGTAGTGCCATATTGGTAGTGCGCCACCCCGCGCTACTGGTATACCTAAAACCGGCACTAGTGCTAGCCTTTTCCCTAGTAGTGTTTGAATGCCGCCAAGGCTTTGGCGTATGGACAGTCCATGATTTGGTTCTTTTTAATTAAGAACCGATTCCAAAGTTTGTGAGCCGACTCTCCGGGTTGCTGGACTATGTGACTTAGGTCATCAGCATCCGGTTGCCGGACATAAGTGCCCTGAAAGTTGGCCCGAAAAGCATCCTCTAAATCTTCCCAGCTTACGATGGAGTTCTCTGGGAGGATATTCAACCAGTGCCGTGCTAGTCCTTTCAGCTTTAGAGGGAGGTATTTAATGGCGTGGAGGTCATCTCCGTGAGCCATGTGAATGCGGAGAAGAAAATCTTCAATCCATACGGCAGGATCCTTCGTTCCATCGTACTGCTCGATGTTCACAGGTTTAAACCCTTCCGGAAATTGGTGTTGCATTACCTCATCGGTAAAGCACATAGTGTGTGCGGCACCTCTATACCGGGCAACATCGCGACGGAGTTCAGATGACATCTGTGTTCGGTGCTGACCTCGGACTTGATTATATTTATTGTGCCAGGCTTGATGGTCATTATTTCGTGTTGGGGCACATCCTCTTGATCCATAAATTGATTTGGTCTGGCTGGCTCTATTGGTCAGGTCCTGACGTAGGTCGTACGTGTAGCCCGGGGCCGCTGTCTCCCTGCCTCTATGGGGAGGGGGCCCGGGCTGGTGTTAGACATGATTAGCCATTTTGTCCCGTCCACGTGGTGGTCGGTCCGGTTGATCAGCCTGATTGTATTTTGACGGTATTGGCACAAGGGCCTCGTCGTCGAATTGTGGCAGTAGCCCGTGTTTTGGGTAACTCTTTGTTGGGCACTCGAAGTCGTATTCTTCAGCGGCTAGGACCTTGGTTCATCTGTCGTTGATCGTATCCTGTTCGGCTTGAAGCTGCTGTTGTTTCTTTTTCAGGCTCCATCACTGGCGATGAAATGTCGCTTGAAGTGTTCTTGTTCGAGGGGTTCCTCTGGGATGATGAAATCATCGTCGCCAAGGCTAACATCCTCTTTGGAGACAGGTAAATAGTTACTATCTTCTTAATCCTCATGATCGGCGTGTTCGGGGCTGTATTGACCCTCCTCCCTTTCATCCTGCTCGAATGCAGGCTCGAAGGGGTGGTCGGGGTCTTCGATGTTGTCAGGAGTGTCATTATCTCTGGTGCCGGTATTGCTTTCCCTTGCCCGACGCGATCATGAGCGGCGCTACTGACGTTGGCGCTTTGGTGGTTCATCGACGGGCTTGTCCTCGTCTGGATCTTGAGTGCCATCGTCGTCCTTCTTCTCAGGTGTATCCACCATGTGTACGTTGTAGGTAGAAGTGGCCGTCCAACGCCCGGTGATGGGTGGGTTGGATCTTGGTTCGGTTTCGACATCGTCGTCCATGCCGTCGATGTCTTCGGAGGCGTAATCTAGCATGTCGATTAAATCCTCGACAATGGCTATTAAGTGGGTGGTGGGTGGGACGTAAAATTCCCTATTCTCGGCCCCCAGTTCAAGCTGGGCGTAGTTCGGAGGCGATTCTTCCGTGATGGCGAGAGATTGTATTAAGTCCAGCGTTTCGTTTAAAAGCGAGAGCTGGACAGGCGTCTGAGGATATGCGGAGCTAAGCTTGGCGATAACCTCCTGCCCGAGCCCGAGGGGCGCAGACTTCGAGAGTTCAGAGTTCATGTCCGGAGCCGAGTCCGGCTCCCCGACAACCGAAAGAGTCTAGTTTGACTCCGGGTCTGCCAATGGTGCGGTTGTCTCTGAGTCTCCGGCTGGAAGCTCCATGGGAGAAAAGAGTCCGGTCGGGTTTATCCTCCCGTCTTCGCACGATGCGGTCCGCTCCAGATCTAAGGCCAGGGCGGGCATGAATGTCGACCCTTGGACAGGACCTGATAGTAGAACCGAATGGCCTTCTTCATGCAGGCGAGGAGCGGCAGCCGAGGCCGTGAACCCCTCGAAGATCAGGTCTCCTCGGATATCAACGATGTAGTTTAGACTTCCAAACTTGATCTGGTGACTAGGGGCGTAGCTGTCGACCTGCTCGAGGTGACCGGTCAAGTTGGCACGTAGCATGAAGCCACCAACAGAAAGAGTTTGGCCAGGGTGAAAGGTCTCCCTGAAAACAGCATCGTCGTTGATGACGAGGCGAGCCATCGGTTCTTCCACCGACAACACAATGGAACTCTCAATGAAAGCACCAATGTCAGTGCTAAAACTGGCAGATCTCGGGTAGGGGGTCCCAAATTGTGTGTCTAAGGATCGATGGTAACAAGGAGACAATAGGGACACAATGTTTACCCAGGTTCGGGCCCTCTTAAAGGAGATAAAACCCTATGTCCTGCTTGATTGTATTCGAAGAGTATAGGGGTTACAGGAGTTGATCTACCTCGAGATCGTAATGGCTAAACCCTAGCTGTCTAGCCTATGATTATTCTGATGGCCTCCACGGACTAAACCCTCTGGTTTATATACACACAGGAGGGGCCTAGGGTTGTACAGAGTCGGTTTGCAGAGGAAGGAAATAGTACATCCGGACACCAAGCTTGCTGTCCATGCATATAGGAGTCCTACCCAGTCACGGGGGGTAGTCTTCTGTTTTATCTTCACGGCTCATCAGTCCGCCCCATACCGAATAGACCGGACACCGGAGGACCCCCTAATCCAGGACTCCCTCACCGAGCAACTTCACTATTTTTTTCACGGCGAACTGAAGTAACCGCACTGCATCATTTTTGGAGGCGTACTAGACTGCGTGTACTACATTGTCTAGAATAAGTAAACTGAGATAGTTGAGGAATTTACTGCTTACCTCATGTTGTCGTGCTTTCTTGCGTTTGTAGGAGGAAGTTCCCTTCTCGTCCGTCTGCACAACTTTTTTGTTCACCCGTGCAGTCCACTTGCCCTTCAGAAGTTCATGAGCAGTCTGGACGTTGCTCAAGGTGAGTGGTGATGGAGGATTTGCTCCGAAGGTCGTTGCAGCCTTAATCCAAGAAGCTGTCGTGGATGAAGGAACCTTGCACACAGTCCTCCTTGCTCGAATTGGTGTGATGTCGAGGCAGCACAAATCCACATCTAATGAGGGACATGTAATTGAAGACGCACCGCTCAATGATGTGGTAAGGCCAGGAGGAGATCGGCGGTGGCACTACTGAGCTACTACCGAGGAACAAGGTTGATATGCGAGCGGGGAGGCATTGCTTGGTTGCTGCTTCGGAGGAAGGCCGAGAGGCGATGGATGGCGGCGTTGCTCGGTTGCTGCCGCAGAAGAAGACCGAGAGGCGATGGGCGGCGGCGCTGCTTGGCCGCTGCCGCAGAAGAAGGCTGCGAGGGAAGCGACGGCGGCGTTGCCGACCGCCGCCGCGGAAGAAGGCCGGGAGGGGAGTGGCGGCATTGCTCCCAGGCCGCCATCATGGGAGAAAGCGGGGAGGGGAGTGTCGGTTCAATATCCGGCGTATCTTGTAGTAGGGGTCCTAAGCTAGGCGTCTTGGAGCGATGGTAACATGGACACGGGGTTTTACCCAGCTTCGGGCTCTCTTGATGATATAATACCCTACATGCTGCTTTTGATTGTATTCATATGGGTGTAGTATAGAGTACACGTATCTACCACGAGATTGTAGTGATGAATATCATATTGCCTATTGACTACCCTCACCTTGGTTTATATAACACACCGAAGGCCTAGGGTATTAGGAGAGTCCTTGGCTTGGGCGCCAAGTCTTGTGGAATCCTTCTTGTATGCGGCATGGGCTGTCCGAACTGGCCCAATAGTGAACCGCCATGGGAGTCCTCGGCCAGATCCAGCTGGTCGGGAGATGACGTGGTGAGTACCCACTAGTCCAGGACACCGTAAGTAGCCCCCTGAACCGGTCTTCAAGTTGGGGACGCTCCTCAATTCTTCCGAACTGTTCTTCATCTCCGGTCGTTGGTCTTGAAAACTGCTTCAACAAATCTTCCCATCTTCGATCTTGAGGATCGTCGAGCTAAATCCGAAGAGTTCACACATCGGGCATCCGAGGAGACCTTCAAGTTTTCGGCTTTTATCAATGCCTTGTAATTTTTTATGCCACACCTTGAGTTTGAAGTTGTTCCCGTGCGGGGTGTCCTCTCGCATTCGAGCTCCAACGCCGGACTGCCCTTGAGGTATCTTTTGCAGCCGAGCACCAACGCCGGAATGTATTCGAGCTCCAACGATGCACTGTATTCGAGCATCACCTCGGCCATGGGCTGATTTTTATGAATTTAATTCCGATTTGTGCAATGTATTCTCTGCCGAGATGTATAGCCAATAGCCTTCAAGGTGCGTGTTGGCCTAATATCTGGGATGCACCTGAAGGATTAAATCAAACCGCTTTTCCCAGTAGCCCCTGAGACTCTGGTCGATTCGTGAAATCGGCCTGAGGATCAATTCCCAGCTTGGCAGCATACTTAGGAATAGAAACGCGGTGTAATATATTAGACGAAATAGTGATCGGCGAATGGGCCCCTGAGAGAGGGCCGTGAGAAGTCGCCGTGATATATCAGCTTGACGCCAAATATGTCCCAGATGGAACTTATTGTTGTCCGAAAACGCGTTTTCCCATCGTTCGGCCATGCCGAACATTGAGCACTTTGAATTTTCTACATTGAATAGGCAATGCAGTAGCCCCCGAGCCACTGGTCGGGTGGCAACACAGATCAGGGGATCGATGTGCCCATTTAATATTTATAAATAATGAGCCCAAAGCCCAATAGCCCCCAAGCCTTAATGCGGGCACGGGTGGCCGAATTAAGGATTGATGTCCATAGTAAAATCATAAATTATGTGTAATGACTCTATGTATCCAAGTACTTTACATCATTAATGCTCGGATCCGCATTGTACAAAACTTTGTTGACCGACCATCGGCTTCAACCTCTTCGGCCAGTAGCCGAGGAGTGTTTTCCTACTTTATAAAGCCGTTATAAGGGCAAAGATTTATGGAAAACAAGGCAATCTGGCCATACGGTTTTATAAACAAAGGTACACTGAGAGATATGTTATATTACGTTTTAACGTAAGAAACATCTTCCAAAGAAAATAGTCCCGCTATCGGTTCCTTTCTTTGGGTCGTCATGCTTATCATGATCATGAAACCTCACCTCCGATCAATGTGGGGGGAAAATATTGAGGATTTAGTTCGGGGAAAGTTCCCGAACTTTATGGTATTAATGAACCAAAATTTTCACTTCCGTCATTGCCGACTAATGTGATCCTTTAAGATTGCTAGCTTTCGGTTTCACCCAATCTGAGGTACTTACTCGGATGACCCGGTAGTAACAATCATAGAGGTGCTCCCTTTACCACCTAGCCGGACAATCGGGAACGTATGGGTAAGCACATGAGCTAGGCAACCCAGCTTGGCCAAAATCTTAAGTCAAATTGATGCATATTTATGGATTTATAACGATGATTGCGGAAGGCAGCCCTTGTATATTAAATACAAATGCCGATGATATGTTTATTTTGACTCCGTTGCTACCATTTATGAGTTGAAAGTGGCCCATCGTCGGCTTCTACCCCTTTGTAGATACTACGCAGGGTGTTTCCGCAATAACAAGACAACCCTTAGCCGACGTCTTGGTGCCCGAAGGCGTTTGTGTTAACGGAAACGAGGCAATCAGATATGCGGGCTTTATAACTTTCACTTAGTCATAGGAGCTTAAAGTTGGGAGGCCAGCTACTAGCCTCCAGTTAGTGTTCAGCGACAGCCAAGGTCAAGCCGTTAACACTTCGGCGAACGTTATGAACGGCTCGTGGCCTAACACAGGGTGACCTCCATCGATCTTATAATTTAATATAGTCATAGGATCGCTGACCAGTTTACACTTATTGTGACAGTCAGTTTTCGGCTTTCTCCACTGAGGCGCTTAACCATGCTAGCTGGAAGCACAATCACAGTGGTTCTCCCTTTGCACACCTAGCCGAACAAAGCGGAACGTAGGAGGCAAGCACGGGAGCCGGGCAACCCAACTATTGACCGAAGACACAATTCCAAACCGATGCATATATAGCAATATCCGAGAACGTTTTTGTCGAATCTCTAAAGGTGTTCGGCGTTGCACTGCGAGACTAATGCTGGAAACACACAAATAGTTTAAAAGTGCCATAGGCTCAAAAAGCCAAAAAACTTATTCAAAAGTTTAATGTCCGAACTAGATCAAGTGTTCGGTGCCAATCCGAAAATTGGTCTTAGAAAAAGAAAATTGTGCTTATGTCGTGCTTTAACATGACACATCCTATCTCAAGACTTCAAGCGGGTCAGCCTACGGCTTCAACCTCCTATCCCGAAGGTGAAGTAATTCTTGTTAGGCCAGTTTAGCAAACTAAACTCTAGCGGCTTTGAGAGAGAAATTAGGCTCCTTGGCTATTGACCACACACTCGCCTCGAAAAAAGGAGTGATAGGAAAAGACTTTGCAACGACTAAGAAAAAGAACACTTATTATAAAACAGCTCACACTAATTTAAGAGCCCCCAAGTGACTTGGGTGAAAGAATTTTATGTATAATGATGGTATGTACCGAAGTACTTATATCTTATCTGTGTTCACCAGAACTTTAAACGTGTCTTAACCGACCGTCGACTTCTCCCTCTTCGGTCAAGGGCTGAAAAGTGTTATGTACTCCACCTGTCGAGAATATCGACGGTGTTTCCTGTTGGCGTTCTGGGAACGGGGGTCCCCAGACTTGCCTGCCTGCGGCCCGTGGCGTGGCTCGAAGGGGGCCCAGCACGGCCCATCTTCATCAACACAAGACCCAAGACCCTCGCGAGGGGCCAAGCCTCGCGGGGCGGACGGCGCGGAGCTTCCTCAGGCGCGGCCTCATCAGGTTGGCTCACGAGGAGGCGGAGAGATCAAGGCGGGGTACCTCATGAGGTGCCCATGATGCAAGCCATGACGACCGAGGGCGCCAGGCGGGCGCCAGCCCGCGCAGTGTCCTCCTTTCCTCTTTGGTGCAAAGGGGCAAGCGCAGGCGAGAGCATCAAGCAAAGGCACCCGTTTCGGTGCAACGAGACCAAGACCAGTGCAACGGTGGGGAGGAAGTCATTGTGGAGCCCAAGCTAGCATCACCACCAGAGCCTTTGGCAGGCGAGGACCAACTTTAGTCAGGGTAAGTGTACCAGATGTTCCCCTTCAAAATGGCTAGCTGTTGGCGCCCTTCCCGCTCAATATTTGGGAAGAGGCCCAGGGCCTTTGCCTATAAATAGGACTAGCCACCCCCAGGGCAGACCCCCGGGCAATCGGTTAGAAAAGGCATAGGCAACAGACAGAGAGAGAGGGAAAAGGGCGATTGAACTCCTCATAGTGGTTCATCCCCCCCAGCCAAGAACAGACCCTCGCGAGGCTGTTCTTCCTTGTATTGCTCATCATCATCAGCCCAAGAGGCAATCCATCACGCCAAAAACTAGAGTAGGGTATTACACCATAACGATGGCCCGAACTAGTATAAACCTTGCGTCTCTTGTGATGTTCTTTCCATAGCTTAGATCTTAGCGAGGCGGCGGGGTGCAAGTAGGTGGAAGGCGTAATCTCCACGCGCACCCCAGAGTTCGAACCTCAAGGGTCTGCCGGAACCCAAAATCCGACATTTGACGCGCCAGGTAGGGGTGCACCGGAATCCACCCTTCTACCGCTTCGTGTCCTGTCGCGTCGTCATCACCATGTCTGGCGACCAGGCCGGCAACCCAGATCCATGGGCGGCGTGGCCCGCCCATGCAGAGCCGCTCGCCTCGGGCGACCCCGCGCCCCAGGCAGCTCATGGTCCACAGGGTGCTGCGGGCCACGGGCGACGCGGACAGGCTTCGACAACCCTCACACTGCGGCAAGCGCGGTCGCCAGCAAGGGCCTCCAATCACACCGCGACCACGACACCGTACACCCGCCGGGAGCAGGAGAACTCAAGGGCCGCGCTCACGGTGGCCCGAGAGCTGCTGCAGTGCAGGCTGCTGGAAGGCGGCCGCGACTTGCTGCTGGAGTGGGTCGCCGAGCTCCTGGGCTTTGCCGCCTCAGGGGCTCACCCCTTCTGCACTCAGCTCCCATCTCAAGCCCAGGGCGGCACGCGCGGGGGCTCCGCGCGTGCCCGCGGGCTCCAAGGTACTCCAACGCCAATGAAGCTGTCGGCACCGGACCGGCGGCGGCGCTGCCCCTGCCCCCGGTCCGCGAAGAAGAGGGACTCGGAGCGGCCCACAGTCCCGGTGGGCAGTCGCGCTACCACCCCACGGTGGGCGCGTCAAGCAGAGCTGCGTGGGACGCGGAGCACTACGGCGTGGCCTTCGGGATGACGGCGCCGGAAGAATACATGCCCCACATGATGGACCAAGGGCACCCTCACGAGGGCGAACAAGGCTCGCTCCTCAGCCCAAGCTGGGGGGACGAGGCACCAGAAGTTGAACTCTTCCAGGAACCCAGGGACGGCCCCACCGTCCACGCTGGAGGCAATGATCATCGGGTACCGCTACTTCCTCAGGAGCAGGCATATGCTAATCATGGATCACAGGAGGTGCAGGTCGCCGCAGCGAGCAGCTGCCCCGCTCCCACAGTCTCCTACCCCTCGGGAGGAGGGTGCAGGGGGCTACAGGAGAGGGGCAGAGATCCGACATCACCACCGTAGCGTTCGGAGCAAGGCGTTCTCAGGAGGTAGGCCCTCCGCTGGGGAAGTGCCTCAGGGCCTGCCCCTGGCGGAGGACCCGTGGTCGTCGGGGGAACCGCTGGCGACCGCTCTACCCCATCGGCGGTGTCCTGGTTTCCGGTCGTCGTTGATGGCCTAGAGTGTGGCGCAAGGCGGGGCCCTCGTCTGGCGATATGAAGCAAGGTCGATACCTGTGAAGAAGGCCCAGTGCTTGTGAAGCTCGCCACCCCCGTGACACTCTCACGTAATAATGAGTGGGGCTGTACACGCCCCGGAGTCTCAGGGGTGCCGGCCTCAGGCCCTGGGGCTCCCTCCCACGCCCAGTGGCAGCACTTAGCTCTGCGCTGGTGAGAAGACATCCAAGACTAGATTAGGTGCCGCACGCGGCCTTTTGTCCGCTTTCATTGCTTTCCCCTTTGGTTGTAACTTTCCCCCATTGGATTTAAAAGTTGGATTCAAATTTGAGATTTGCGTGTGTTTGGGGAAGGGGTGCTTAGTCTTGTTCGAGCCATTTCTCGCGTTTTTATTACCACTTCGCCTTAGCTGCCTCCCCTCACGAGTCAGGTCAGGCCTAGCTTGCGCGCAGCCCAGACTGCTGCCGCCGCGTCCTCTCGGGAGGGTTTCTAAATGCCTGTGAAGATTATCCTTTTTGGAAAAGGCCCAGAGCCTGTGAAGAAGGCGAATGCCTGTGAAGATCATCCTTTTTGGAGAAGGCCCAGAGCCTGTGAAGAAGGCGAATGCCTGTGAAGATCATCCTTTTTGGGAAAGGCCCAGAGCCTGTGAAGAAGGCGAATGCCTGTGAAGATTATCCTTTTTGGAGAAGGCCCAGAGCCTGTGAAGAAGGCGAATGCCTGTGAAGTTGTCGCGCTTGGGAAAAGGCCCAGAGCCTGTGAAGAGGGCAAATGCCCATGAAGCTTGCTTCCCCCAAGAAAAGGCCCGGAGCCTGTGAAGAAGGCCAACGCCTGTGAAGCTCGCCGCCCGCGACACTCTCACATCCTATGGATTCGGTTAGAGAACACTCGAGATGCCATGGGCCCCCATAGGCTACCTCAGGGCCCGCACGAGAGCGGAGGTAAACTAGCCAACCAGCGCGTCGCTTAGCCAGCCACTTGGCACGGGCGCATGTGCAATGTAACATCTACTAATACGATGAACACAAGTTTTACATGAGGGGCTCCCCTCCCAAAATGCTCTCACAATCATCAGGCCAAAACCTGAGTTCTATTCATGCAGGGTAAGGAAACAGGGACAATGCATAATCAGTCAGATAAATCCCCCAATGCGTCCTCAGAAGCACCTCCCGAACCGTAATTGGCATCGCTAGACTCGCCATCGCTGTTTGCGTCGCCACAAGCGGCGTCAGGGTCATTCACCACGCCGCCCTTGTCAGCAGCCATGATCACGTCGTCATTGTCCGAAGTGAAGGCCCTGACAAGAGCATCCACATTGTCTTCCACCCAGTGCGCCAGGTCGTCCCGGACGGCCTGGGGGACTGGGGCGATGGTGGCGTCAAAGTCGAAGTGGGGATCCATGTTCTGGAGATGGCTGAAGACACGGGAAAAGGCGCGCCCGGGCAGGGCGCGGCTCCTCTCCTCCACCAACATGTCGGCCCTGGCCGACCGTGCCTCCAGCTGCGTCACCACGATGGTGAAGAACTGAAGGTTGCCAGCGTAGTTGATTGTGTGCGGCTCGCCAACGGCCGCCTCACAGATGTTGCCCAAGGTGTGCTGGCTCTCTCCCGGAGCGTGGAGAGCATGGGGCCGTGCCCATGCTCCAGGACCTGCCGCTGACGTATTTCGTCCGCATTCTGGCGCGCGACGGCCTCAGCCTCCTCCACCCGCTGGCAAAGACGGAGCACCTCGACCCGAGAGGTGGTTGACTCCCCTTGCGCTACCTCAAGCGCGGCCCGAAGAGCGTCGGCCCGCCGCGTCGCTTCCTCCAGCTTGGTCCTCAAGGCTGCGGTCCTACCTTTAGCCTCGACCCGGATCAACCCCAGCCTCCCCTCGAACTCGCGCTTGAGGTCTTGGCGCGCCATCGCCACCCGACATCCAACCTCCTCTAGGAAACGGGCTTCCCGTGCAGCGACATCATCCTCCGCCTGCGTCACCAAGCGCTCCCTCGTCTCCAGCCGCTCGTACTCGTAGGTGCGTTCGGCGGCTTCCAGCGTCAACGCCTCCTCACGCTTCTGGAGCTCTGCTGGGTCGCCAGAGGCCACCTTCATCGACGTGAGAGCTGCCTCGCGCAGCTCCACCAGCTCCTCCAGTGAGTGGCACCAGGCCAGGAGCTCACGAGCCCGCTCCTCAGCCACCTCTCGCCATCGGTCGGCTTCCCGGGCCTCCTCAGTGGCCTGAGATCGGGCCTCCCGAGAGGCCTCCAGCGACGCCTTCGCCTCTTTGTCGTCAAGATCGCGCTGATGGCGAGCAAGGGCAATGGCGCCCTCCAGCGCGCGCCTCTCTGCAGCCAGGCGCAGGCCCTCGGCCTCGAGGCGCGTGTCTTCATCAGTGAGCTCCTCCCCAAGCAGACTCACCGCTTCAGTCGCCCTTCGAAGGAATCCTTGGCGACGAGCGTGACGCTCCCGGGCACGCTCGAGCACGTCTTCCACACCATCATCTGCCCCAAGCAAGCGTCGGGGACCACAAATCAGCGCTCCCCCTCTGGGCAGGGGGCTGGGGGCTGGCGCCCTCGCGACGGCCGGGCGCGCCACGCCAGAAGCCCGGCCTGGAACCAGCCCGTCTCCAGATGAAGGGCGCAGGGAGCGCCTCAGCCAGTCGCAGTTCACGACCAGACGAGAAGCCCACGGCAGGCTGGCCATGCCACGAGAAGGCCCGCGAAGGAAGATCGCGGGGAACGCAGGACCTTGATGCACCTCAGGACGATTCGCCCCGCCGATCGCCCCCACCACAAGGGTTGTGCTGCTCGGAGCACCTGAGGACGGTGGAAGGGGCGAAGCCAAGGGGGACGGCACCTCAGCCTCCTCCGCGAGCTCGGCCGGAAGGGGCCTGCAGAGCAAGGATCAGTAAAAGCAATAAGAGGATTGGGAGCTGGAAAAGGAGAAGGCTTACTCGTCAGTGGCGAAGTACTTCCTACGCTTCAGCAGGCGACAAGGGTAATCGTCACCCATGGCCTCCCTTTTCTTCCGGAGGGCTTCGAAGTCCACGCGGAAGCGGCCCAAGAGTTGAGCGCAGGGATCAACCTGCGACGAAGACGGAGCGTCAAGGCGATCCGTGTCAGGGGCGCCCGCCTGATGCGCGCTGCCGATTGCCTCGCCCAGAGAAGCAGTCGGAGCCTCAGGGGCCTTAGCCGCAGGCGCTGAGGGCAGCTGCTCGCCCCCCTCAGCCTCAGCGGCACGGCCCCCAGGAGCTGCTCCCTCATGAGCATCGCCCCGCGTCGCCACCCTGTCGGGAGCCCCCTCGGCCTCTGGAGCCTCATGCCTCCCTGCTCCGCCACTTGAGGAAGAGTCGCCTTGACCGACTGGAAGGGCAGTCACCACCGTTGGGTTCTCGCGAGGCCCCTGGAGGCCGGCGGGGCACATCTGTTGGGTTTCGTAGTAATTTCAAAATTTTCCTACGCACACGCAAGATCATGTGATGCATAGCAACGAGAGGGGAGAGTGCTATCTACGTACCCACGCAGACCGACTGCGGAAGCGTTGACACAACGTAGAGGAAGTAGTCGTACGTCTTCACAATCCAACCGATCAAGCACCGAAACTACGGCACCTTCGAGTTCGAGCACACGTTCAGCTCGATGACGATCCCCAGACTCTAATCCAGCAAAGTGTCAGGGAAGAGTTCCGTCAGCACGACGGCGTGGTGACGATCTTGATGCACTACAGCAGCAGGGCTTCGCCTAAACTCCGCTACAGTATTATTGAGGAATATGGTGGCTGGGGGCACCGCACACGGCTAAGGAATAGATCACGTGGATCAACTTGTGTGTTTCTGGGGTGCCTCTACCTCAGTATATAAAGGAGCCAAGGGGGAGGGGGCGCCGGCCAGGAGGAGGGCGCAGGAGGAGTCCTTCTCCTTCCGGGAGTAGGACTCCCCCCCCCCCCCAATCCTAGTTGGACTAGGATTCCCCGAGGGGGAAAGAGAGAGAAGGGGGGCCGGCCACCTCTCCTAGTCCTAATAGGACTAGGGGGAGGGTGGAGGCGCGCGGCCACCTTGGGCTGCCCCTTTCTCCTTTCCACTAAAGCCCATCTAGGCCCATATGGTTCCCGGGGGGTTCCGGTAACCTCCCGGTACTCTGGTAAAATCCCGATTTCACCCGGAACACTTCCGATATCCAAACATAGGCTTCCAATATATCAATCTTTACGTCTCGACCATTTCGAGACTCCTCGTCATGTCCGTGATCACATCCGGGACTCCGAACAACCTTCGGTACATCAAAATGCATAAACTCATAATACAACTGTCATCGTAACCTTAAGCGTGCGGACCCTACGGGTTCGAGAACAATGTAGACATGACTGAGACACGTCTCCGGTCAATAACCAATAGCGGGACCTAGATGCCCATATTGGCTCCTACATATTCTACGAAGATCTTTATCGGTCAGACCGCATAACAACATACGTTGTTCCCTTTGTCATCGGTATGTTACTTGCCCGAGATTCGATCGTCGGTATCCAATACCTAGTTCAATCTCGTTACCGGCAAGTCTCTTTACTCGTTCTGTAATACATCACCTCGCAACTAACTCATTAGTTGCAATGCTTGCAAGGCTTATGTGATGTGCATTACCGAGAGGGCCCAGAGATACCTCTCCGACAATCGGAGTGACAAATCCTAATCTCGAAATACGCCAACCCAACATCTACCTTTGGAGACACCTGTAATGCTCCTTTATAATCACCCAGTTACGTTGTGACGTTTGGTAGCACCCAAAGTGTTCCTCCGGCAAACGGGAGTTGCATAATCTCATAGTTATAGGAACATGTATAAGTCATGAAGAAAGCAATAGCAACATACTAAACGATCGGGTGCTAAGCTAATGGAATGGGTCATGTCAATCAGATCATTCAACTAATGATGTGACCTCGTTAATCAAATAACAACTCTTTGTCCATGGTTAGGAAACATAACCATCTTTGATTAACGAGCTAGTCAAGTAGAGGCATACTAGTGACACTCTGTTTGTCTATGTATTCACACATGTATTATGTTTCCGGTTAATACAATTCTAGCATGAATAATAAACTTTTATCATGATATAAGGAAATAAATAATAACTTTATTATTGCCTCTAGGGCATATTTCCTTCAGTCTCCCACTTGCACTAGAGTCAATAATCTAGATTACACAGTAATGATTCTAACACCCATGGATCTTTGGTGCTGATCATGTTTTGCTTGTGGTAGAGGCTTAGTCATCGGGTCTGCTACATTCAGCTCCGTATGTATCTTGCAAATCTCTATGTCTCCCACCTGGATTAGATCCCGGATGGAATTGAAGCGTCTCTTGATATGTTTGGCTCTCTTGTGAAATCTGGATTCCTTTGCCAAGGCAATTGCACCAGTATTGTCACAAAAGATTTTCATTGGACCCGATGCACTAGGTATGACACCTAGATCGGATATGAACTCCTTCATCCAGACTCCTTCGTTTGCTGCTTCCGAAGCAGCTATGTACTCCGCTTCACATGTAGATCCCGCCACGATGCTCTGTTTAGAACTGCACCAACTGACAGCTCCACCGTTTAATGTAAACACGTATCCGGTTTGCGATTTAGAATCGTCCGGATCAGTGTCAAAGCTTGCATCAACGTAACCGTCTACAATGAGCTCTTTGTCACCTCCATATACGAGAAACATATCCTTAGTCCTTTTCAGGTATTTTAGGATGTTCTTGACCGCTGTCCAGTGATCCACTCCTGGATTACTTTGGTACCTCCCTGCTAGACTTATAGCAAGGCACACATCAGGTTTGGTACACAGCATTGCATACATGATAGAGCCTATGGCTGAAGCATAGGGAACATCTTTCATTTTCTCTCTATCTTCTGCAGTGGTCGGGCATTGAGTCTGACTCAACTTCACACCTTGTAACACAGGCAAGAACCCTTTCTTTGCTTGATCCATTTTGAACTTCTTCAAAATCTTGTCAAGGTATGTGCTTTGTGAAAGTCCAATTAAGCGTCTTGATCTATCTCTATAGATCTTTATGCCTAATATGTAAGCAGCTTCACCGAGGTCTTTCATTGAAAAACTCTTATTCAAGTATCCCTTATGCTATCCAGAAATTCTATATCATTTCCAATCAGTAATATGTCATCCACATATAATATCAGAAATGCTACAGAGCTCCCACTCACTTTCTTGTAAATACAGGCTTCTCCGAAAGTCTGTATAAAACCAAATGCTTTGATCACACTATCAAAGCGTTTATTCCAACTCCGAGAGGCTTGCACCAGTCCATAAATGGATCGCTGGAGCTTGCACACTTTGTTAGCTCCCTTTGGATCGACAAAACCTTCTGGTTGCATCATATACAACTCTTCTTCCAGAAATCCATTCAGGAATGCAGTTTTGACATCCATCTGCCAAATTTCATAATTATAAAATGCGGCAATTGCTAACATGATTCGGACAGACTTAAGCATCGCTACGGGTGAGAAGGTCTCATCGAAGTCAACCCCTTGAACTTGTCGAAAACCTTTTGCGACAAGTCGAGCTTTGTAGACAGTAACATTACTGTCAGCGTCAGTCTTCTTCTTGAAGATCCATTTATTCTCAATTGCTTGCCGATCATCGGGCAAGTCAACCAAAGTCCATACTTTGTTCTCATACATGGATCCCATCTCAGATTTCATGGCTTCAAGCCATTTTGCGGAATCTGGGCTCACCATCACTTCTTCATAGTTCGTAGGTTCATCACGATCTAGTAGCATGACTTCCAGAACAGGATTACCGTACCACTCTGGTGCGGATCTCATTCTGGTTGATCTACGAGGTTTAGTAGTATCTTGATCTGAAGTTTCATGATCATTATCATTAGCTTCCTCACTAACTGGTGTAGGTGTCACTGAAACATTTTTCTGTGATGTACTACTTTCCAATAAGGGAGCAGGTACAGTTACCTCGTCAAGTTCTACTTTCCTCCCACTCACTTCTTTTGAGAGAAACTCCTTCTCTAGAAAGTTTCCAAATTTAGCAACAAAAGTCTTGCCTTCGAATCTGTGATAGAAGGTGTATCCAATAGTTTCCTTTGGATATCCTATGAAGACACATTTCTCCGATTTGGGTTCGAGCTTATCAGGTTGAAGATTTTTCACATAAGCATCGCAGCCCCAAACTTTCAGAAACGACAACTTTGGTTTCTTGCCAAACCACAGTTCATAAGGCGTCGTCTCAACGGATTTTGATGGTGCCCTATTTAACGTGAATGCGGCCGTCTCTAGAGCGTATCCCCAAAACGATAGCGGTAAATCAGTAAGAGACATCATAGATCGCACCATATCTAGTAAAGTACGATTACGACGTTCAGACACACCATTACGCTGTGGTGTTCCGGGTGGCGTGAGTTGCAAAACTATTCCACAATTTTTCAAATGTACACCAAACTCGTAACTCAAATATTCTCCTCCACGATCAGATCGTAGAAACTTTATTTTCTTGTTACAATGATTTTCAACTTCACTCTGAAATTCCTTGAACCTTTCAAATGTTTCAGACTTATGTTTCATTAAGTAGATATACCCATATCTGCTTAAATCATCTGTGAAGGCGAGAAAATAACGATATCTGCAACGAGCCTCAATATTCATCGGACCACATACATCTGTATGTATGATTTCCAACAAATCTGTTGCTCTCTCCATAGTACCGGAGAACGGTGTTTTGGTCATCTTGCCCATAAGGCACGGTTCGCAAGTACCAAGTGATTCATAATCAAGTGGTTCCAAAAGTCCATCAGAATGGAGTTTCTTCATGTGCTTTACACCGATATGACCTAAACGGCAGTGCCACAAATAAGTTGCACTCTCATTATCAACTCTGCATCTTTTGGCTTCAACATTATGAATATGTGTGTTACTACTATCGAGATTCAACAAGAATAGACCACTCTTCAAGGGTGCATGACCATAAAAGATATTACTCATATAAATAGAACAACCATTATTCTCTGATTTAAATGAATAACCGTCTCACATCAAACAAGATCCAGATATAATGTTCATGCTTAACGCTGGCACCAAATAACAATTATTTAGGTCTAATACTAATCCCGAAGGTAGATGTAGAGGTAGTGTGCCGACTGCGATCACATCGACTTTGGAACCGTTTCCCACGCGCATCGTCACCTCGTCCTTAACCAATCTTCGCTTGATCCGTAGTCCCTGTTTCGAGTTGCAAATATTAGCAACAGAACCAGTATCAAATACCCAGGTGCTACTACGAGCATTAGTAAGGTACACATCAATAACATGTATATCACATATACCTTTGTTCACCTTGCCATCCTTCTTATCCGCCAAATACTTGGGGCAGTTCCGCTTCCAGTGACCAGTCTGCTTGCAATAGAAGCACTCAGTTTCAGGCTTAGGTCCAGGTTTGGGTTTCTTCTCTTGAGTAGCAACTTGCTTGCCGTTCTTTTTGAAGTTCCCCTTCTTCTTCCCTTTGCCCTTTTTCTTGAAACTAGTGGTCTTGTTGACCATCAACACTTGATGCTCCTTCTTGATTTCTACCTCCGCAGCTTTCAGCATTGCGAAGAGCTCGGGAATAGTCTTGTTCATCCCTTGCATATTATAGTTCATCACGAAGCTCTTGTAGCTTGGTGGCGGTGATTGAAGAATTCTGTCAATGACGCAATCATCTGGAAGATTAACTCCCAATTGAATCAAGTGATTATTATACCCAGACATTTTGAGTATATGCTCACTGATAGAACTGTTCTCCTCCATCTTGCAGCTATAGAACTTATTGGAGACTTCATATCTCTCAATCCGGGCATTTGCTTGAAATATTAACTTCAACTCTTGGAACATCTCATATGCTCCATGACGTTTAAAACGTCGTTGAAGTCCCGATTCTAATCCGTAAAGCATGGCACACTGAACTATCGAGTAGTCATCAGCTTTGCTCTACCAGACGTTCATAACATCCGGCGTTGCTCCTGCAGCAGGCCTGGCACCCAGCAGCGCTTCCAGGACGTAATTCTTCTGTGCAGAAATGAGGATAATCCTCAAGTTACGGACCCAGTCCGTGTAATTGCTACCATCATCTTTCAACTTCGCTTTCTCAAGGAACGCATTAAAATTCAACGGAACAACAGCACGAGCCATCTATCTACAATCAAACATAAACAAGAAAGATACTAATCAGGTACTAAGTTTCATGATAAATTTAAGTTCAGTTAATCAAATTAATTAAAGAACTCCCACTTAGATAGACATCCCTCTTATCCTCTAAGTGATTACGTGATCCAAATCAACTAAACCATAACCGATCATCACGTGAGATGGAGTAGTTTTCAATGGTGAACATCGTTATGTTGATCATATCTACTATATGATTCACGCTCAACCTTTCGGTCTCCGTGTTCCGAGGCCATATATGTATATGCTTGGCTCGTCAAGTATAACCTGAGTATTCCGCGTGTGCAACTGTTTTGCACCCGTTGTATTTGAACGTAGAACCTATCACACCCGATCATCCACGTGGTGTCTCAGCACGAAGAACTTTCACAACGGTGCATACTCAGGGAGAACACTTCTTGATAATTTAGTGAGAGATCATCTTATAATGCTACCGTCAATCAAAGCAAGATAAGATGCATAAAAGGATAAACATCACATGCAATCAATATAAGTGATATGATATGGCCATCATCATCTTGTGCTTGTGATCTCCATCTCCGAAGCACCGTCGTGATCACCATCGTCACCGGCGTGACACCTTGATCTCCATTGTAGCATCATTGTCGTCTCGCCAAGTTTATGCTTCCACGACTATCACTACCACTTAGTAATAAAGTAAAGCATTACATCGCGATTTCATTGCATACAATAAAACGACAACCATAAGGCTCCTGCCAGTTGCCGATAACTCGGTTACAAAACATGATCATCTCATACAATAAAATTCAGCATCATGTCTTGACCATATCACATCACAACATGCCCTGCAAAAACAAGTTAGACGTCCTCTACTTTGTTGTTGCAAGTTTTACGTGGCTGCTACGGGCTTAAGCAAGAACCAATCTCACCTACGCATCAAAACCACAACGATAGTTTGTCAAATAGACTCCATTTTAACCTTCGCAAGGACCGGGCGTAGCCATACTTGGTTCAAATAAAGTTGGAGAGACAGTCGCCCGCAAGCCACCTGTGTGCAAAGCACGTCGGGGGAACCGGTCTCGCGTAAGCGTACGCGTAAGGTTGGTCCGGGTCGTCTCATCCAACAATGCCGCCGAACCAAAGTATGACATGCTGGTAGGCAGTATGACTTATATCGCCCACAACTCACTTGTGTTCTACTCGTGCATATAACATCAACATAAATAACCTAGGCTCGGATGCCACTGTTGGGTTTCGTAGTAATTTCAAAATTTTCCTACGCCACGCAAGATCATGTGATGCATAGCAACGAGAGGGGAGAGTGCTGTCTACGTACCTACGCAGACCGACTGCGGAAGCATTGACACAACGTAGAGGAAGTAGTCGTACGTCTTCACGATCCAACCGATCAAGCACCGAAACTACGGCACCTCCGAGTTCTAGCACACGTTCAGCTCGATGACGATCCCCGGACTCCGGTCCAGCAAAGTGTCGGGGAAGAGTTCCGTCAGCACGATGACGTGGTGACGATCTTGATGCACTACAGCAGCAGGGCTTCGCCTAAACTCCGCTACAGTATTATCGAGGAATATGGTGGCTAGGGGCACCGCACACGGCTAAGGAATAGATCACGTGGATCAACTTATGTGTTTCTGGGGTGCTTCTACCTCAGTATATAAAGGAGCCAAGGGGGAGGGGCACCGGCCAGGAGGAGGGCGCAGGAGGAGTCCTTCTCCTTCCGGGAGTAGGACTCCCCCCCCCCAATCCTAGTTGGACTAGGATTCCCCGAGGGGGAAAGAGAGAGAAGGGCGGCCGGCCACCTCTCCTAGTCCTAATAGGACTAGGGGGAGGGTGGAGGCGCGCGGCCACCTTGGGCTGCCCCTTTCTCCTTTCCACTAAAGCCCATCTAGGCCCATATGGTTCCCGGGGGGTTCCGGTAACCTCCCGGTACTCCGGTAAAATCCCGATTTCACCCGGAACACTTCCGATATCCAAACATAGGCTTCCAATATATCAATCTTTACGTATCGACCATTTCAAGACTCCTCGTCATGTCCGTGATCACATCCAGGACTCCGAACAACCTTCGGTACATCAAAATGCATAAACTCATAATATAACTGTCATCGTAACCTTAAGCGTGCGGACCCTACAGGTTCGAGAACAATGTAGACATGACCGAGACACGTCTCCGGTTAATAACCAATAGTGGGACCTAGATGCCCATATTGTCTCCTACATGTTCTATGAAGATCTTTATCGGTCAGACCGCATAACAACATACATTGTTCCCTTTGTCATCGGTATGTTACTTGCCCGAGAATCGATCGTCGGTATCCAATACCTAGTTCAATCTCGTTACCGGCAAGTCTCTTTACTCGTTCTGTAATACATCATCTCGCAACTAACTCATTAGTTGCAATGCTTGCAAGGCTTATGTGATGTGCATTACCGAGAGGGCCCAGAGATACCTCTCCGACAATCGGAGTGACAAATCCTAATCTCGAAATACGCCAACCCAACATCTACCTTTGGAGACACCTGTAATGCTCCTTTATAATCACCCAGTTACGTTGTGACGTTTGGTAGCACCCAAAGTGTTCCTCCGGCAAACGGGAGTTGCATAATCTCATAGTTATAGGAACATGTATAAGTCATGAAGAAAGCAATAGCAACATACTAAACAATCGGGTGCTAAGCTAATGGAATGGGTCATGTCAATCAGATCATTCAACTAATGATGTGACCTCGTTAATCAAATAAAAACTCATTGTTCATGGTTAGGAAACATAACCATCTTTGATTAACGAGCTAGTCAAGTAGAGGCATACTAGTGACACTTTGTTTGTCTATGTATTCACACATGTATTGTGTTTCCGGTTAATACAATTCTAGCATGAATAATAAACATTTATCATGATTATAAGGAAATAAATAATAACTTTATTATTGCCTCTAGGGCATATTTCCTTCAACATCCCCCACTCATCGAAGGTAGGCATCTGGCTCACCAGGTCGCCCCTGTTCCGGCAGAGGTACAGCAAGGCCCCTCCCTGCTGGATGCTGCCAGGGTTGGGGTCCCCAGTCAGGATCAAGAGCGCTGTCCTCAGCACTTCAGGCGTCAGGTCCTCTTCTTGGAGCCTCATACGATCGTCACGCCCGCTGAGGGCCCACATCCGGCGGGAGTGGCGTTGGAGTGGAGCAATGCAGCGTAGCAGGAACTCCTTCACCACCTTGGGCGCCATCACGCCAAGCGCCCTCAAGAACGCCAAGCGGTGCCAGACAAAGACGAGTTGGGGGCTCTCAAGCGTCTCCTGGCCCCAGCCTGAATTGGGGACGGCAGGCGAAGCTGGCTCCGACAGCAGGGGCTGGGCACCCCCACATCCACAAACAGCCACCGCTCGCGGAACCCAGCCACGGACGGAGGGAGCCTGAAGTCAATCCCTGAGGCCGCTGTCTTAGACGCGGCAACAAAGCTCGCGCACGCCGAGCATTGGGTAGGATCGACAAGGCACAGAGAGAAGAAGTGGCGCAGCAAGGCAACATAAGGAAGGATGCCCACCATTGCCTCGCAAACAAAGGCGAAGACCGAAAGAAGGATGATGGATTCAGGACTCAGATGCATCATATGGATCTGATAGTGGGAAAGCACGGCATTGAAGAAATCATAAAAGGGGGGAACCAGACCCGCCCACAAGGCATCGACAAAATACTGGACCTCAGTGGCTATCCTGCCGATGGAGAAGTGGGACGCGGGCTAAGCTGTCGTCCTCCTGCATTCGTTAAAGATGGTGGCCAGAGCCGAGCTGACCTTGCCCAAGCTCTCGGCGGGAGCCGCCAATGGCGGCGAGCAAGGCGGAGGCATGGGTTTCTTCCCTCTTTCCTTCTTCGTCGGAGCCATGGCGATGGGAAGGAGGGGGGAAGGTTCGAGATTGGATTGGAAGCAGGAGCTGGAGTTCGAGAGGAGGAAGGACAGAGGACGCTCGAGCAACGGAAAGGGGAGCGGCTGTGTACGACTACTAGTCCGCCTAGCAGGGCGCAAAATAAGGGGGCCTGGGGGAACAGTGCCACCCACGTCCAATCAACCGCCACGCGGTGCCCAAGGCCGCAGGCTGTTAGGGCCCGCGGCGCTCCGCCCTTGCCCTTTCGCCTCCCTGCACGGCCAAGTCCGGGCGCGCCTTGGGCCCGGGGGCTACTGTCGGCGTTCTGGGAACGGGGGTCCCCAGACTTGCCTGCCTGCGGCCCGCGGCGTGGCTCGAAGGGGGCCCAACACAGCCCATCTTCATCAACACAAGACCCAAGACCCTCGTGAGGGGCCAAGCCTCGCGGGGCGGACGGCGCGGAGCTTCCTCAGGCGTGGCCTCATCAGGCTGGCTCACGAGGAGCCGGAGAGATCAAGGCGGGGTACCTCACAAGGTGCCCATGACGCAAGCCATGAACACCGAGGGTGCCAGGCGGGCGCCAGCCCGCGCAGTGTCCTCCTTTCCTCTTTGGTGCAAAGGGGGCAAGCGCAGGCGAGAGCATCAAGCAAAGGCCCCCGTTTCGGTGCAACGAGACCAAGACCAGTCCAATGGTGGGGAGGAAGTCATTGTGGAGCCCAAGCTAGCGTCACCACCAGAGCCTTTGGCAGGCGAGGACCAACTTTAGTCAGGATAAGTGTACCAGATGTTCCCCTTCAAAATGGCCAGCTGTTGGCGCCCTTCCCGCTCAATATTTGGGAAGAGGCCCAGGGCCTTTGCCTATAAATAGGACTAGCCACCTCCAGGGCAGACCCCCGGGCAATCGGTTAGAAAAGGCATAGGCAACAGACAGAGAGAGAGGGAAAAGGGCGATTGAACTCCTCAGAGTGGTTCATCCCCCCCCAGCCAAGAACAGGCGCTCGCGAGGCTGTTCTTCCTTGTATTGCTCATCATGATCAGCCCAAGAGGCAATTCATCACGCCACAAACTAGAGTAGGGTATCACACCATAACGGTGGCCCGAACTAGTATAAACCTTGCGTCTCTTGTGTTGTTCTTTCCATAGCTTAGATCTTAGCGAGGCGGCGGGGTGCAGGTAGGTGGAAGGCGTAATCTCCGCGCGCACCCCAGAGTTCGAACCTCAAGGGTCTGCCGGAACCCGAAATCCGACATTTCCGATAAACAGGCAATCATGCCATAAGGCTGTAACAGACAAAGCGCGCTTAGGGAACTTATGCTATATTACTGACGAAGTGTAAGAAGCACCTTCGAAGAAAATAGTACCCACACTGATACCATTCTTCGGTTGCTCATTGTTACTATGAGACTTGTGCAATAGATTTTTTGTACTCATGAGTTCCATTGTGTGCCGACCATAATTGAAAACGATAAGAGCGCTAGCTTTCGGCTTCACCCAGTCTAAGGTCCGAGCTCGGATGACCCGACCGTGACAATCGCAGAGGTGCTCCCTTTACTCCCTAGCCGACCAATTGGGAAAATAGGGGTAAACACAGGAGCAAGGCAACCCAGCTTGCGGAACACTTAAGTCAACATGGTGCATATTGTGCCATAATACACGAACAAGGAACAAAGCCATACAAGTATAATCATATGCAAGAGGAAAACCTTCATAAAGGAAGCCCCCAAGTAAACGGGGTATTTGAATTTGTGTGTCACAAACAAAGTTTGGACAAGGAAGTTTTTCACAAACAACTTTTTGCCAAAAAAGTACAATGCTTGGTCGAACCGAACAAAATTCAAAACTGAAAGTCTTTGAGCATGAAAGAGACTTAGCTGATTAATGTGCTTGGTATTGATGACGAGGTCCGGATTATGGCGGGACGAATACATAGATCTCGGCCTGGCTGAGGTCCCAACCCCCAAGCCGGTTTCGGAGTGTCCGATAAAAGAGCTCGGCTTGACGAATTGGCGACATAGCGCGGTTGGCATGTTGAGGAGCAGCCCCCGGTCCAGCCGAGCTGACGAAGCTGGTCGACTGATGATGCCGGAGTCCCCGGAGTAGGTTTGATGAAGAGATGGCAAAGCCCCCGGTCCAGCCGAGGTGACGCGGTAGGTCGGTAAGGCGACGACAGAAACCCCGCATCAGCATGTCGGTACGCCGAAGTAACAGCGCTGCCCGACCCAAATCATTTACCTGTGCACAGAAAATAGTGCAAGACAAAAGTAACAACAAGTAATGATAATAATAATATACTTTTTAAAAAAAAAGTTATTCTACTTAGTTAACTTAAGCGAAGTAAATAATTAAATAAAAATGGCCTGAGCGCCGAGGTCGGTGCGGCGGAGTGTCCGCACGGAGATGTCAGTAGGGGGACGCGAGTCGAGGTGACGCCCGAACTTAGTCGATACAGGCGGAATGAGTACGTCGGCTTGCCATGACATTGTCTACATGCATGAAGTAGCACAAGACAGGTAAAAATAATAAAGTAAAAATGAAATTTACAGAATTGTTTATGTGAAATAAATTATTAAAAGAGAGGTGGCCTGGCGCGAGGCCATTGTCGACACAGGGCATCGGCGCAGCGAGGTGACAAAATCCGGATTCGCACAGTCGCCCGAATTACGGATGCAATGCGCGCGGGGCCGCGACGGCATATCGAATCGCCCTGAAACGGCGGCCGCAGCGTAGACCTGATTGCAAAACCTGCAGGACCAAGAGTCGCTGACCAGCAGAAAATATTTTTTGAAATATTATTAATATGCACATCGTGAATAACTAGAAGGATTGCACCTGATGATTTATCCGACGATGTCGGAACTGGTGGCAGACAAGATGATCATGGACGAGGGACATCCAGGCAAGAGTGCTTCAGGACTGCGTCGGGCCAACCAATATACGGAAGAACCGATCAGTATGTCGCCGCCTAGCAGAATTCCGTTAACTGACCTCGGATCGCGCTGGCCGGATTGATCTCCACAGGGAGTTGCAGCAACAATTGTTGATGGCTTGTGTGCCGAGGAGGATAGAGCTCGGACAGAATTTTTTCCTTGAGCCGCGTGCGAGCAGAAGAATCAACAATCAATCAACATATCTTGTCCACCATTAACTTCCCTGCATACATAATGCAGTGCAGGACAGATATAAAAAAATTCCTTTGTATAATTTATTTATTCAAAATAAATAATTTGAGAAATATAGTTTGGGCGCCGAGGTCCGCTTGTGACAGTGGTGACGCGACGGTGCGGACGCAGCTCGGTCCGAATTCATAGGATGGCGATGCTGGTGTGGTGCGCTCCGGACGTGCAGGGCAACAATACTGACAGGACACAATGAAGCTGCAAGGAGTTTGGCCTGGAGCGCCGGCGAGATGCCTGCCAGGTCGGGGCGATGGAGCGCCATGGCATCGCGTCCGAGTCACAGACGAACAGTCCGCCGTATCATGGATATGAAGACAGCCCGGTTGCGTACAAAGTACCTGACAAGCCAAAAAGCTGACACGGAGCTTTATGTAGATTAGAATTCAAAGTATGCGTGTACTAATTATTTGATTAATAGTACGTCTTGGCAGTAGCCAACAGCCTTGATACTTATATAATTTAATTTAAAGCAATGAGACAAAGAGGATCTCCTGGTGGATGACGCCGAGTGGGAATCTCCTCGGCTCCGCGTGCACTGCTTCGCGCGAGTACTTGAGTGCTATACATCCTTCTGCCCTAGGCTGCCGCCGCATGAAGCTCGGTTGTTTTTTTATTTTGTGTTGGCTGTCTGTAGTAGATCCTCCAGCCCTAGGTTGCCGGTGGCCGCCGCACAGCCCGGATTAGATGTACTAGTTGGCGGCGCTGTTAAGAATTTCTCCATTTGCAAAGAGAGTTGTACAACGCGGCAACAACGATTTTGCAAAGTAGATAATTTACATTTGAACAGATCTAGCTGAAAAAATATCACCTGGTCATCCCATCGATCTGTGACGATCACCCAGCAAGGCTCTCATTGAAAGCACCAATGTCGGTTCAATATCCGGCGTATCTCGTAGTAGAGGTCCTAAGCTATGCGTCTTAGAGCGATGGTAACATGGACACGGGGTTTTACCCAGCTTCGGGCTCTCTTGATGAGATAATACCCTACATGCTGCTTTTGATTGTATTCATATGGGTGTAGTACAGAGTACACGTATCTACCACGAGATTGTAGTAATGAATATGAGATTGCCTATTGACTAGCCTGGCCTCGGTTTATATAACACACCGGAGGCCTAGGGTATTAGGAGAGTCCTTGGCTTGGGCGCCAAGTCTTGTGGAATCCTTCTTGTATACGGCATGGGCTGTCCGAAATGGCCCAATAGTGAACCGCCATGGGGGTCCTCGGCCATGGGAGACGACGTGGTGAGTACCTCCTAGTCCAGGACACCGTCAGGGAGTGGCGGCATCCCTCCCAGGCCGCTGCCACGGAAGAAGGCTGGGAGGGGAAAGGCGGTGACGCTCCCAGGCCGCTGCCACGGTAGAAGGCCGGGAGGGGAGGGGCGGCGGCACTCCCAGGCCGCTGCCGCGGTAGAAGGCGGTGAGGGGAGGAGCGGCGGCGATCTGGTGGGGGATGTGCAAAATAAGGTGAGTGTTATCAGAATAAGGGTCTTAAGGGGTGTTATCATAATATATATATATAATTTTGTTTATATATATATATATATATATATATATATATATATATATATATATGATCCATTCTACGAGAAATTCTATTTATATATATGCATAACGTGTACAATATGTAGTAGCGTAACATATGTTTGAAATCAAAAATAATTAAATGGAAAACACAAAATTAAAGGAAAAAATAAACCATAAACCCCTAAACCTTTTGGTCCCGGTTGGTGTCACCAACCGGGACTAAAGGACCCCAGCCCCCGGCGCGGACTCGTGCCACGTGGTACCTTTTGGTCCCGGTTCATGTCATGAACCAGGACTAAAGGACCCTCGGCCCCCAGCGCGGACTCGTGTCACGTGGTGGGCCTTTGGTCCCGGGTCGTGACGAACCGGCACTAAAGGGTGGGGGGCCTTGAGTCCCCACCCTTTACTGCCGGTTGATGAACCGGGACTAAAGGCTCTTACCAACCGGTATTTACCTCTCATGTAGGTTCATGTTAATTTTATACAGTAAAGGGGAATTCCTTAGATTTTGTGGTCTCCATTTTCTTTGTAAAAAGGGATCAAACTAGACAAGGAAAGCCAACTGCTATAAGGGCAGTCAAAAACTTACACAACCAAGTTTCGAGAAAATGCGGAGCAATCCTAGCTGAATAGTATGGAACCAAATCAAAGCTTGCAGTCTAGTGATACGGATGTGGTAGATGATTACATATAACTAAAACATGGAACAAAAGGGAAAGAGTTCTCTAAAGAAGACACATACCTCTTTCATACTTCTTTCCACCCCACTCCCATCAATATCTCCTCTTACATCCAAACATTGCACAATCCACCTTGACTGGTGCTCTACATGTTCAACATTTTATCATTGTTAATTAACCCATAAAAAATATGATGACACGAGGCAATAGTTTCACCCATAACAAAATTGTGATCATACTATCATCTTAACGGCTGACCGGGCAGCTATTAGATCTAAAAATGCAATAGAAATTTAGAATTGCATGTCACTTGAGGAAACACGGTTTCTCTTCAAGTCAGTAGTCAGAATTGGTGATATATATTTACTTAAATTGTTGGTGTTTGTTAGATCATGAAATGATGTCGGTATCCCATTACGCTGAGAGGATGTCATATGCAGCTGTGAATCAACACCGGACACAAAGCATCACCTTTCAAATACATTAATAAATAATAATAAAATTCCAAGACGCTTTAGAATTTTTATTCATCATCCTACACTATTCTTGTCCTATATTGGTATCAGTTTATTACGATAACTACAGAAGCCCAAAGAAAAATGCAGTATATTCAACCCAGTTTGCGTACATCAATTAGTAGAGATATATGACGTGATGTTGCAGTTTGCATTAATAAGAAGGCGGCATTCATTAATACCAAAAGCATTTGGTGAAAGTACAGTTTACTTGCAGAACAGGATCAAACGTACAAAACAGCAGCAGGAGTTCAATTCAAACATATATGCAGACATGCGTACAGTATGTACTAAATAACAAAATTAGGCCCTTGCAAAGCTGAGATGTCAATACATGCGAGAACTACACCACACCAACCCGAGTATTGTAGAAAACATTTGCTAAGTGCTCCCACAAATCGAGCACAGATCATAACTTATAATTAAAAGATATATATGTGCGTGCTCTCAGTGGGCACCTCGCTGCTATGGTCAGTTACTTGAGATTGTGGAAGCCCGCGCCGGCCCGAATGAAAATCTTGCTCGGTGTATAGCTCTCGTCCAGCTTGAAACGCATGTAGAGTGCAACAAGCGGGCCCCAACAAAAAATTTAGAACCGAAAAAGAATCATGTATCTGATGTGGATGGCGAGTCGTCGACGGCCTGATCTTTCACGGTACTAGCAGCAGGAACAAGAAATTCCGGTCGAGCAAAGATGCAAGACCGTAAGATCAGAAACTTGTGTCGAGTAGATTGGATCAACTCCACACGCAACAGCAACAAAATCCCTTCAGATCAGCAACAAAGATATTTGGTGTCCCCCGACATGGGACGTTTTCTGTAGTTTTATTGAACTCACGACGAAAACAAAAATCTGACCTGATACATCGGCCGTAGCCAGCCTTTTATATAGGCATCACACAGCCAAACCGACCAACGAGAGAAACTAAAACGACACGGACTCTATATCAACTAATCTCTGTTATACATATAGGAATCTCTCTCCTAACTACTAAATAATACTTTCCTAATAAAATAATACGGCTACGCTGATCACGTACATCTAACCCAACTTAACTAGGACTCTTAGCAAAGTGGAACCCCAGTTGGAATTTCTCCAGCCAGGTTACAACTACACGGTGGTGTTCTGAAGTTTGGCTTGATGTCTTCCTTCCATGATTCAGCTGAGTGAATTTGAATACCAACAGAGTCAATATAAAGTATACACGAAGTCTGTGTAGATGCATGCGTTGGAGTTTTCAATTCCTTTGCACTGGTACTATTGTGTTTCTCCGTATCTTGAACATATGGCACGACCCTGGACATCTCCATGGTGTTTCTCTCTTTTCTAGTAGCTATAACACCAATGACCACATCATCCCCTCCTCCTTTAAGAAAAACCGTCCTTGGTTTCAATGTATTCTTCTCAATTTTCTTCTGCAACAAAACAGTGGCATCAACCTGGATTGTGCTATCAAACATTAGCTGCAACACACGCCGCTTTCCGGACTCCCAAAAAGAATAAGTGTTGGACCTCCCCTCATGTGTGGCATGTCGATCATATTGCCAAGGCCTCCCCAACAACAAGTGGCATGCATTCGTTGGCAAAACATCACATATCACCGTATCAATATAATCGCCCACAGAAAAATGAAGACGCATCTTGTGAGTAACTTTCAACTTGCCCGATTGATATAACCATTCGACGCAGTGTGGTTGTGGGTGCTTCCAAGTAGGCAATGCTAAGGCATCCACCAAGTCCTTGCTGACCGCATTGGTGTAGCTTCCTCCATCTATGATCAACTTACAATTGGTGTTTTTGATTTGGCATTGAGTTTGAAAAATATTCCAACGTTGCCCCTTATCCTCAATGCGATCCTCTTGCACTCGCTGCACCATTAGTGAAGGATATGACTCAGCAGCTTCAAAACTCGCAACCACATTGTCAGCATCCCTAGATTTTTCACTAGAAGTGTCAGAAACTGCCTCTTCATCACTAGCGGATGCATAGCCATCTCTCGTGAGCAACACTCTTTTGTCATTAGGACATTCACGCTTTATATGTCCCCTTCCTCCACACTTGAAACACTCTATGTCACTAGTGCGTCCGGTCGACTGTGCACTAGAATCAACCATCGACAGTCCTGATTTTGAAGCATCCTTTTGCACGGAACCATGAGAGCGATTTGATGATGTCGCCCTGGAGCTAGGACCGACATCCTCATTCTTATGCTGCGAGCGTCGCCATGTGTTCAAAGTGGTACCGGGAACTGTGTTGACTTGGCGTCGCTTAATCTGTTGTTCCGCACGCACAGCTTGGTGCACAAGATCTTGTATGTTGTAGTAGACCACCATCTCAACACGATCTTGCACCTCGATATTCAGCCCATTAAAGAAACGTGCCATGGTCGCCTCTGGATCCTCCGTTGTCCCTATACGTATCATAAGCAATTCCATCTCCTTGTAATATTCATCAACACTCATATTACCTTGAGAGAGCCGCTGCAACTTGTTGTACATATCTCTTTTATAGTGTTCAGGAACAAAACGACGCCTCATGAATTCTTTCATACCTCGCCAAGTCGTCGGGCGATGTCTTGAACGACAAATTTGATTCCACCAAATTAGCGCGTAACCGGTGAACTCAATTCCAGCAAGTTGAACTTTCTTCTCCTTGCTATAATGATGGGCATCAAATATTTGATCAACACGCATCTCCCACTCCAAATAGCCTTCTGGTTCGCACTTGCCGGAGAACGAAGGGATTGAAATTTTTATGCGCCCAACTCCATCATCCAAAGGCACACGCACAGCTTGACCAACTCGGTCATGCACTCCACCATGAACGGAAGTTTCAGGACGAGGCTCATAGTGTCATGGTCGTGGCGCGTATCCCGCCTGGTCAACGCCATCATCGAAACCATCCTCTCCAGCATGAGCGTGTGCCGCCAAACGGCGATCATGCACGCCGGCATGTCCGTCGCGAGCTGGTGGTGCATAATGCAGTGGAGCAGCCGGAGCAGTCTGTGATGGTGCAGAATTCGTTGCCGACATATTGATGATGTCTGCCAAACCATCGAACCGAGTGATCAGGACATCTATCCTTTTGCCGAGCGCATCATGACATTGCTTGATGTAGTTGCATGTGTGGTCAAACCCATCCCGAATATTTTGTGGAATACCATCCGCATACACCGGACGTACTATTTCCTCAGAATCAGCAGCAACCTCATCACCCTTGTTGACCGAGGTTGACATCTTGATCAACATAGTACCGTGAACAACCTTAGCTCTGAATACCACTTGATGTGGACTCGACTAGATGGCGAGTCGTCGACGGCCTGATCTTTCACGGTACTAGCAGCAGGAACAAGAAATTCCGGTCGAGCAAAGATGAAAGACCGTAAGATCAGAAACTTGTGTCGAGTAGATTGGATCGACTCCACACGAGCAGCAACAAAATCCCTTCGGATCAGCAACAAAGATATTTGGTGTCCCCAGACATGGGACGTTTTCTGTAGTTTTATTGAACTCACGACTAAAACAAAAATCTGACCTGATACATGGGCCGTAGCCAGCCTTTTATATAGGCGTCACACACGGCCAAACCGACCAACGAGAGAAACTAAAATGACACGGACTCTATATCAACTAATCTCTGTTATACGTATAGGAATCTCTCTCCTAACCATACTAAATAATACTTTCCTAATAAAATAATACGGCTACGCTGATCACGTACATCTAACCCAACCTAACTAGGACTCTTAGCAAAGTGGAACCCCAGTTGGAATTTCTCCAGGCAGGTTACAACTACACGGTGGTGTTCTAAAGTTTGGCTTGATGTCTTCCTTCCATGATTCAGCTGAGTGAATTTGAATACCAACAGAGCCAATATAAAGTATACACGAAGTCTGTGTAGATGCATGCGTTGGAGCTTTCAATTCCTTTGCACTGGTGCTATTGTGTTTCTCCGTATCTTGAACATATGGCACGACCCTGGACATCTCCATGGTGTTTCTCTCTTTTCTAGTAGCTATAACACCACTGACCACATCAGTATCTAGAAGATTAGATCCGTGTATGCTATGGTCGTCCTCAGCTGACTCTTCTGGGACCACTTCGCATGCCATGCACATATATACATGCGGCGTGAGGAAATCAAGATCCATTGTAAGTCTAAAAGCATGCCTAGATTCAACTGAAGGTTACATATTAACCGAAACAAACGTGATGTTAGAACTCAGGAATCTCTCTCTCTCTCTCTCTTGCTCTCTCTCTCTCTTGCTCTCTCTCTCTCTCGCTCTGTCACTACTCCATGGAACAAGCGCCACTGTGTACGATTAAATTCGATCAGTCTGCTTGCAAATCGGTCAGAGTCACCTATGTATTCAAGTAGGAGTATTTAGCAAATATTATTCGATACGACTTGCTTCTATAAACTTTTCTTTGGCACACAAAGCGGCAGAATTAACCATTCAGCTCAGTAGCAGTATACAACATGGATTACAAAGCCCTGAAACTCAAAATTAGAGAGGAGAGATACTACAGGGCGAGCAATATTCCTATGAGCCGAAGCATAACAGCATATATCAGGCTCTTCATGAGGTCTAAGAACCTGCTAAGCTACATTGTGTGCAATACCATTGATATCTCTAGAAATATGGAACACCTGGGAATGAAGATCAGATGAGAAGAAGAAAAAATCAGCCAACATCCTCCTAATGGCCCAAGGGACAAAAGCATCAGTAGTCTTTCTAGTTGCTGCAAACGACGCCAAAAAAGACAGTATGTGAGGAAAAGAGGCTGGGAAATGTTGAGTCGCTTAGCCAGTTGAGCCGGAAAATCCTATTTGCCGCTCGCTGCGGCGAATTGTCGAGTGATCGCACAGAGCAGCGTAGCGAGCGACAGACATGTGCCGGCCCACTTATACGTAGTGCGTCCAACCGGTTTTGGGAACCTTCTAGAAGGTTCCATGAACCGGGTTTTTTACTGTATCCTTTTTTTCTTGTTCTTTTTTGGCTTTCTATTGTTTTCTTATTTCTCTTTTTTTGTTTCTGTTTCTTTTTCATTTTTTCATTTTTTCATTTTTTACATTTTTTGTTTCTTTTTCTTTTTCAGAACATGTTCGCAGTTTTACAAAATATTTAGGATTTTATTTTTCATTTCTTTTTTCTTTCCTTCTCTTTTTTTCAAAAAAAACAAAAAAGTAAATTTTGTTTGTGTTTCCAAAAAATGTTCAGTTTCTGAAAAAAAGTTCTCAAAATTCAAAAATTGTTCTCGTTACACAAAAAAGTTAAAACTTTCATAATTCAGAATATGTACCAGATTTCATTTTTTCACATATTCAAACAAAATTGCTTCCAAATTTGTTCTTCATTTTTCAAAATTGTTCTCCGTTTCAAAATATGTTCTCAAGATTCCAAAAATGTTTGTGCCTTAAAAAATTATCCGTGCTTCCAAATTTGTTCAGTATTTTTCAAAATTGTTCTCTGTTTGAAAATTTGTTCTCAAGATTCAAAAAATGTTCATGCTTCAAAATTTGTTCTCAAGATTCAAAAACCGTCGTGCTTTAATAAATTGTTCACAAATTCCAAAAATGTTCATGTTTTCGAAAAATGTTTGGGTAATTCAAAATTTGTTCGTTTTCATAAAATATGTTCACATATTCGAAAAATGTTCATGTTGTAAAAATTTCACAAATTCAAAAAATGGTTCTCAGTATTTGGAAATTTAGTTCTCAAATTGGAAAAGTGTTGAACGTTCGAAAAATGTTCAGGAATTTCATAAAATGTTCACAGTTTACAAATTAGGTTATAAATTTTAAAAATAATCAAGAATTTTAAAAAATGTTCGCGGTTTCACTTTTTTGTTTGGAATTACATAAAATATTTCATTTTTATCTTTTTTTTCACGATTCAAAAAATGTTCAAGGTTTCAAATTTTTGTTCGGACTACAAAATTTATCCACATTTTTTCACAAAACTTTTTCTATGTCTGTGTTACTTTTTTTGTTCTCTTTTCTTTTTAATTATCTTTCAGTTTTCCTTTCCACAATTATTTCTTTTGTTAACAATTTTTATGGGATTTGAAAATGTTCGCATTTCTTTAAATTTGATCATTTTTCCAGATTGTGGTCCGGTTTTAAAATTATCATCAGAAATTCCAAGAAAGATTAGTACTTCAAAATTTGTTCAGTTCTTTTCAAAAAGTGTTCGAAAATACAAAAAAGATTAAATTTTGAAAATGTTTGCATTTTTTAATTTTGTACACAAATCCAAGAAATGTTTGCGGATTTCAAAATATGATCTTGTTTTCAAAACTGTTCACAAATGGAAAAATGTTCATGTTTCCAAATTTGTTCGCATATCAAAACATGTTCTCTTAATTATATAAAAAAATCGAAAATTGTTCTCGTCTTGCAAAAAATGTCCATTTTTTAGAATAATGTGCGCATTTTTTTCGAAAGTGTTCCTGTTTTCCAAAAATTTCACAAACCCAAATTTTTTAAAGTTTTCATATTTTTACCGCAAATTAAAAAATGTTTGGGAGAATTTTGTAAGATATTTGCGTTAAATATTCATAATTTCGGAAAAATTAGAGTTTTTCAATTTTTGGTCCCGTTTTTAAAAAATGTTCGCATTTTGAAAAAGTTGTTTGTGGTTTCAAAAAATGTTCTTGTTTTCTATTTGTTCCTGTGTTTACAAAAAATGTTTGAGATTACCAAACATAGTCTGTGAGCACATTTTGAAAATGTTTGTTTTCGTAAGTATATTTGCTTTTGTGAAAAAGAAAAGTGAGAATTCCTTATTTGTACCTTCGTTAAATTTTGCTTTCTTTTTTGGCCCAAAAAACATTTTTCTTCCTTTTTTGACACTCAAAGTTCATTTTGTTCCCTATGTGACACATCCATCCATTTTTTCATCCAAGGGTGTTAAATGGCATGTAGAAAGACAATTTTGCCCCTGATGATATTATGAACAGAAAAGAGGAAAAGAAGGGGTGTGAACGACCAAAAAAATATATGAGGCGGAATCTACACTCCTGCTTCTTTTCCTCCTCACCGCGGCTCGGGCGCTAAGCCGAGTGTTTTCTGGCCGTATGAAGTGTGCACATAGGTAGATGTACGAAAGCTAACTTCCTAAGCAGACAGGCATGCACCTTGATTGATTCTGGAGCACACGTAAAACTAGCTAGCTTGGCACTAGCCAATGACACGCACGTCAGGGCAGCTAGTAAGGGCAAAGCCGATGGGTTGCTAGATGGACAATGGCATGAGCGTGTGTAGCAATTTAATCGTGTATATATGGGTAGTGACTTGATTCATGTAAGTAGTTTAGATAATTATTTGGACTCGATGGACACATTTTTCGGAACGAGTCAATGTGCTCTTGGCTTCTTGCAAATTGCAATTAACGCAATGGCATGAGCGTGTGCAGCAATTGAGGCACGAACACAGCTCAGCCACATCACCTGTTGATATGTCATGGTCTAATCTATCGCCTGTAATATTAATCTCTACAAATTTATATGCTACTGTAGAGCATGAATGGGTTGTCATTGTTCCACTCATCATATTATTTATTTATCCCCCGCAAAAAAAAAAGATTCATCGTATAATAATGTTTTTTATTTAACCACGACAAAATATATCGCATTACCTCTGCGTTTGCTCATAAATAATCTGGTCACATACTATACTAGGGGTACAACGGTCTTCTTAGGTCAGACTTAACACCGTTACTAGACAAAACTAATGGAAGTGTCACATAGGCACAAAATGAAGTTTGAGTGTCAAAAAAGGAAGAACAAAAAAATTAAGGCCAAAAAGGAAAGCAGATTTTAAGAAAGAGCCAAATAAAAAATTCTTTCAAAAGAAAACCATGTTCGATATTTTTAAAAAAGTTTATTTTTTTCGCGTAAACTTCATGTGAAATGAGCTGGCATTTTGGACAAAGAAGTCTATGAACACGGTTGGTAGCGATGTTGGTTCACTCACTTGAAGTCGTGTAATCGATCCCACAAACGTACATTTTTTGAAAAAATTGCGAACTGCTCTTTGTACTATACTAGGAAACATGCCCGTGTGTTGCTACGGGGTAAAGGGGCAGTGGTTGGAGAGAGAGGGGTGCATGGAGGACTTTGGTCGAGTGCATTTTTTTTCTCAACTTTGAAGCACATTCTCCAAAAGTTCAGTTACTAATTCAAAGAATTTTTAAAGTAAGAGTGCACATGATGTTTTTTGTTTGATTTTCAATACCACATTGTACATTAGACCGTCCATATATAGTGACAATGTATATCTGACCTGCAAATTAATCATCACGTTGACAATCAAAAAATCATACACGCAACACTTATGTTGAGTTACTAATATCACACAATAAAAAATGTCGTATACTTCGCCTAGCATCTAAGAATGTTGTGTGCGTGCTACCATCAAGTCCTTTTGGTATATAGGATTCTCCATCGTAATTGAATCTTTGTTTAATGTGTTGCGCCCCAACTCACGGATATTTGTAATCTGCTCTATTTTAGCTTTCTTTTGTTGTGATTGCATATTTGTGTATTTCTGCCTTTCTCATGCGCACTTTTTTTATCTTCTGTGTTGGCTCCATGTTTGCATATTTCTTCTTCCCTTGTTCTTGGGCCGAATCTTTTATTCTTTTGTTGGTTGATAGGCTTCATGATGCTTTTTCAGTTTTTTCTGTTGTTCTTCACTGGTCATTTAGCATTAGTTTTTTCTGTTGTTCTTCACTGGTCATTCGTAAATACGGATCTCTATCTTATTTTTTCCCTCTTTGTTCCTTGGCATCCATGGCTCGAGATTGCCATACAAATTTCTTGCGTACATGAGAGTTTTGTATACTATATGAAGTTGTTGTTGATTAAATCACGAATATAAAATTTGCATCATAAATAGAGCATATGTAGCTACGTATAAATAAATCTAATTAACCTGGACATAAGCATGAGAATATATGTGTTGTTTGCATGCTCATGTTTTTCCTTGAAAAGCAATTTAGAAAGCAGAAAAATAATATTAAAGTAAGAGCATTGATTCACCATGTTTTTCGTCCGACTTCAGTATGACATTGTAAATCATTCTGTTGATACCTATTGACAAAGCATACCACACGGATAGATTAACCATTGCACCGACTTCACAAAATAAAAATGTCGTATATGCAACACTTGAAAAGTAATTTTTTCTGGATGCAATTGCTCTTGTTTCTTCATAGCATCAATGTTTGGGTCAAAATAAGTGGTTGTCTCGTTCCTTCGTACCACCTTCAACATAATCATCTTCAAGGACTTCTCTCAAGAAAACAACTTCTCCAGGGACATCAAGCATGACATCTTCTTCCTGATCTAAAAGAACAACTTTATTGACAACAATTAAAGACTTTGTGGCCATGATATGTAAATGCCTATGTTTTGCGCTGATGATTTATTATGCACTCGTATAAACTGGAATCAGCAACGCCCGAAGATAATTTATGTATTTACTTCATTCGGCGTCCAGACATATGTGTTTTCGCCGCGTGTGTCCTGACCTATTTAGTGAGTCAAAACCACAAACAGATGCAAATCTTCCTTCAAGAAGAAGAAAAAATAAACCAAACCCGGCATGTGTATGTGATTCAGAGAAGGCGACTGATAGGCGCCGGTCGACCGGCCGAAAGCCTACGCCGGTCACCTACCGGCCGTTCGATTCACCCCATCCCGCACCGTTGATTTTCCTTCTTCTCCTTTCTCAGCCTGGTCAACGCATCCCTTCCCTACACCAGCTAGTCAACGTGCAGCTCTTACATCGGGGGCTCCTCGTGAGGCACGGCGGCCGCGTTCGTCGGCGTCGAGCCGGTCGCCCTCCGGAAGCACCCACATTTCTGTAGCTTCTCGCTTGCCACTGTCGGCCGCAACACAGGGCGTAGTCACCACCCCCCGCCAATCCAGCAAAAAATGGCCGGTTCATCCTCGCCGTCGCCGCCAACGCACCGGCCGTCGAGCAGATGCAGCATCACGCGTCGCCGCCGCATCACGGCTCACATACCCCCTCTCGTCGGGTTGCAGGAAACCAAGGCGCAGGTCCTAGCATCCTTGCCGCGCCCGCCGCCTCCGTTGTAGCTCCTGGAGTTGCTGGTGTTGGTATTGATCTAGAGGCCCAATGGGCCAAAATAAAAATAAAAGACCAGAAATAAAGTTACGTTAAAGAGAGAAACAGGGAGGCCACGAACCAACGTTCGTACCCCTCGATCTCAACTTACGCGCCCTAATCGGGGGCACCCTAACCAACTATGGTTTTGGTCCCCTGTCGCCAGTGCACATAAAAAGATGGGGGAGCAGCCGGCACCTACGTCAAACTAGTTCTCGTACGGTTTACTCCTGCTCCCCACATCCCTAAACCCTAACCGATCTGGGGGAGCGTTGCATGACGGGAAGATCATCTCCAAGCTCTGCCCCTGTCCCAGGGCAGTGCCGGTGGCGCCCGGAGGGACGCCTCTACCTGCAGCGAGCATCTTCACCGAGCCTGCATCAAGCCTGCATCGAGCAGGCACGGGACTTCGCACCGTCGACACCAATGGCTGCTTCCATTGGTGGTAAGAACCTAATCCATCTCTCTGATCTATGCTATTAGGTGATCTAACGCCTGGCTTACGATCTGTTAAGTATATCCTACGGGATGATAAGTTTAACAATGGTATCTTGAGCATGGTTAAGCCTAGATTAGATCCCTAAGATGATCTGCTTAAGTTTGATGATCCTGATTACGTACTGATGATTAAGGTTTAAGTCTAATGGTTCATGAATAAGGTTAGATTGCCCTCCGTTGAAGTTGATGTTTGATCTCTAGGGTTATGTGTTTCGGGCAAAGTCTCATTTGGCTATGGGTCAGTGCTAATTATCCAGTGATTATGATAAATCATGTTCTGCTAGTTTGATTTGCCACGTTTCCGCATCAATATTGTTAATTAGCACTGGTTTTAGTTCCTGTTAGCAATTAGAACATGATGAATTGGCTAAGTTAAAGTCAGCCGAACCCTAACTCTAGAAAATCCCCAAATTTGAAACCCTAGTTTTCCTTTTGTGAAATCCTCCATTGGTGAGTCCAAATGATGAATGAAATTGGAAGAAGAGAAAAGATGACGGGCACACCCAGATGACGCCGGCTTTCCGGGTCCGCACGGCCGCCGCTGTGCATGCACGCCATGGCCAGGACGCCGCCGCCCTTCAGGATGGCGCGCGGAATGAAGTAGCAGTCGCCGCTGGTGCGCTCACGCACGCGCGCGTCGCCTGGCCTCTGTGCCTCAGACGTCGCCGGCCGCCGCCAAAAGCTTGCGGCGGCAGCCGCCGGCGAAATGCCCCACCGCTGCGTCGTTGCGTCACCGGAGCTACGCTCAATGGAGGAGCGCACGGGACAGAGTCCATTTGCACGCTGCTCCGGCGAGCGAAGCTACCGCGTCGCCATGTCCGGTGTGCCTCACGCCGCCGTGACCTCATGTGCGGGCGCGTCTCGTCGTCGCCGCCGCAGTCGCTCTCTCTCACGGGAGCGAGTGATTCGGGAGGAATGGGGATTAGGTCTAGGGTTTGACCAAGCAGTGTTTTGCTCCACTCCGGAGCAATCGGAGCCGTCGGCTCGATCCAACGGACGAGCCCGACGCGCTGCTCCAGACGGGCCGTCGGCCGATGAACGGGCCGCTTTTGCGGCTGGGCTTTGGCCCAGGTTGCCATAGCCCGCAGACAAAGATTTTATTTAATATTTTTTTGTTTGTTGGGCTAGAATTTGAAGAGCTGTCGTGGGTCTTGGGCTAAAAATTAAAGTTTCTATGTGTTTTCTATTTAATCAGTGTATTTCCGTATTATGGTTATTCCCAAAATGTTCTTGCACTGTTGTAAATAGAAAATTGCCAGAAAAAAATGATTATGAAAATTATGTTTTAGTTTTCTGAATGAAATGGAACCAACGAGAAATTTTATTTAGAAAACTTTTATGGATTAATGTTTGTGTCATTTTATGGCATATTTATGTTCATCTCATGGTAACATCAATGAATGATGAATTATTAATGTTGGAAAATTGATATTACACATGAGATTAATGTGATCATTTTTGTAATACAGACCAACGTTGTTTTACATTTTTGAATCACTCTGTTAATTCCTTATTATTTTCTGCCCAACAGTGATATAATTTGGAGTTAATTTTTGCATAAAAATTGATCAAACCAACGTAGGTTAATTTTTGTGCAATTTAATTCAATTATGATGTTCTTTTCCTTTACTTATGATATTTTGAAATCATGACAGCTTCTAGTTCTCGTGGCCTCGAGATCGAGCAACTTACTGGGAATAACATCCAATCATGGAAGGACTCGTTGCTTTTGCACCTCGGATGGCATGAGGTTGACCTCGTACTGAGGGAAAGTAAACCAGTGGAACCTGCAAAGGGTGCCACCGGGTATGCTGAGCTTAAGAAAGACTATGATGCTAAAGTTGAGCAGTGGAGAGGTCAAACAGAATGGCGCTCCTAATTATGAACTTCTCCATCTCGACTTGGATTAAAGGGGCTATTCCTGCTAATGAAAGTGCCGCCGAATATTTGAAATCGGTGGAAGAACAATTTAAGGGCTCGGAGAAAGTGTATGCAGATGAGCTTTTGCACAAGCTGCTTGCAAAATATGACGGGAGTGGAAATGTGAGGGAGCACATCTTAAGTATGAGCAATGCCGCGGCAAAGCTTAAAACCATGAAGTGTGACTTGAACGAAGAGCTTCTTGTGCTCCTAGTTTTTAGGTCACTACCCTCACAATTCAATCCATTCAATATAAACTATAACTCTCTTGAAACCAAATGGAAACTATCTGAACTCATTGCACATTGCGTTCAGGAGGAAGAGAGAATGAAGAGTGAGCAGAAAGATCAAGCTCTCCATGTTAACTCTGCAAAGAGGAAGCATGAGAACCATGCTCATAACAATAATGTGCCCAACAAAAAGCAGTATTCCAAAAAGAATCCTCCAAAGCCTAAGCAATGCAACGAGGCAAGTTGTTCACGTCCCGCACCTTCAGCGGCTACTTCAGCTAATCTTACAAATGCCGCTGGAGAAAGACTTTGCAATTTTTGCAAGCAGCCAAATCATTTCAAGGCGGACTGTCCAGGTTTTCTTAAGTGGCTGAATAAAAATGGTAAGGATGAGATCACTCTTGTAGATGAATCTCTATATGTTGATTTTTCTGAATCTACATGGTGGATTGACTCAGGTGCGACTGTTCATGTTGCGAATTCTTTGCAGGGATTCCATATAAGCCACACCCTAAAGGGAACAAGAAGACTTAATCTCGCGAATGGGAAGGAGGCTGAAGTTGAAGCCGTGGGCTCCCTCACCTTGAAGTTGCACACTGGTTTCCTACTTCAGCTCAAGGACGTTCTTTATGTGCCTACTTTGAGTAGGAATTTGATTTCAGTTTCATGTTTAGATGATTTTGGATTTCATTGTACCTTTGGGGAGAAACAATGTTTTTTAAAGTATTGTAATAAGGATGTTGGTCTCGCCGTCCGATGAGGCAAACTTTATATCTTAAATCTTTCCGGTTATCCTATGTGTGTGAATCTCTGCGAAATGAATATGAATGAACGCAATGATAAAAAGAATGGGAGAAGTATCAATCCTTCTTCGAAATTGTGGCATCGTCGCTTGGGCCACATTTCGAGGGGGAGAATGGAACGATTGATTAAAGAAGAAATACTTCATCCGCTAGATTTCTCTGATGCGGGCAATTGTATTGACTGTATTAAGGGAAAATATGTGAAAAAATTAAGAAAGGAGCAGTTAGAGCCACATCGGTCCTTGAACTTATTCATACTGACATATGCGGACCTTTTAACGTAAAGTCTATGGATGGTTTTGATTCTTTCATTACCTTCACAGATGATTTCTCTCGCTATGGCTACATTTACCCCATACGTGATCGATCCGAAGCTTTGGACAAATTTAAGATTTATAAAGCCGAGGTTGAAAATCAACTCAACCTAAAGATCAAAGTAGTACGGTCTGACCGCGGGGGAGAATATTATGGCAGGCATGCTCCTTATGGGCAAATTCCAGGACCGTTCGCAAAATATCTTGCTGAAAATGGAATAATTGCCCAATATTCAATGCCTGGTGAACCTCAGCAAAATGGCGTAGCTGAGCGTCGCAACCGCACTCTTATGGATATGGTACGTAGCATGCTTAGTCATGCGAACTTACCAGTAATCCTTTGGATGGAGGCATTGAAAAAAGCTACACACATCCTAAATCTTGCTCCAACTAAGTCAGCACCGAGCACACCTTACGGGATGTGGGCGGGAAAGAAACCGAGCTTGAATTACTTACGAGTGTGGGGCTGCCCAGCTGAAGCTAAAGTATTCAATCCACATATTAAGAAATTGGACCCAAAGACAGTTAGTTATTTTTTCATTGGGTATCCTCATAGAGGAAAAGGATATCGCTTTTATTGCCCAGGTCATACCACCAAGTTAGTGGAAACCAGGCAAGCGGTGTTTTTTTAAGGATAATGAAGTCACTGAGGTTAGGGCGATTGATCTTGAGGAGAAGCGGGTGTATGTTCCATCCCCGACTATCCAACAGAACTTTATCCCTATGCCTAATATGCACGAGACACCTACTGGTGATCCCGAACCTGAAGTGGATCCTCAAACCGACGAGGAGCCTCAGCATAATGAAGATCCTCAGCCTGATGAGGATCCTCGGCCAAATGATGAGCCTCAACCCAATGTTAATCCTCAACCTTCTCGGGCAAGAGAAAATGCACATACTAATGAGCCTACGAGAAGATCACAACGGGAAAAGAAAAAGGCCATCTCTAGCGATTATGTCACTTTCATGTGTGAGGATGAAAATGACATAGGGAAGGCACAAGATCCAACCTCATATAAAGAAGCCACTAAAAGTGAAGACTCTTCCAAATGGTTGGTAGCCATGGAAGACGAATTGAAATCTATGAGCTCGAATGATGTTTGGGACTTAGTAGAAGTTCCTTATGGAGCCAAAAGGGTAGGTTGCAAGTGGGTCTACAAAACCAAATATGATTCCAAAGGGAACGTCGAAAGGTTCAAAGCGAGACTTGTAGCAAAGGGTTTTACGCAGAGAGAAGGAATCGATTATAAGGAGACCTTCTCGCCTGTGTCATCCAAAGATTCTTTTAGAATTGTCATGGCACTTGTAGCTCATTATGATTTGGAGCTGCATGAAATGGATGTCAAGACGGCATTTCTGAATGGTGACTTAAAGAAGAAGTTTACATGACTCAACCTGAAGGTTTTGTCGTGGAAGTAAAAGAACACATGGCATGTCGTTTAAAGAAATCCATATATGGCTTGAGGAAAGCTTCAAGGCAGTGGTACCTAAAGTTCGAGGAGATTATTAGAACTTTTGGTTTTAAAGAGAATGAAGTGTACAACTGCATATATGTTAAATTTAAAGGCAGTAGGTTCACATTTTTTGTCCTATATGTGGATGATATTCTATTGGCTTGCAGCGATAAAGATATGCTGCATGAGACCAAGTGATTTCTGTCCTCAAAATTTGACATGAAGGATCTCGGTGAAGCCTCGTATGTCCTTAGCATCGAGATTCATTGAGATAGGTCCAAAGGAACATTAGGACTATCGCATAAGGCATACTTTGAGAGAGTACTAAAGAAATTCTATATGCATAAGTGCTCTTCCTCACCTGCCCCCATAGTTAAGGGCGATAAGTTTGGGACATTCTAATGTCCGAGGAACCAAAATGAAACTGATCAGATGAAGTTGGTTCCTTATGCTTCAGCTGTCTGAAGCATCATGTATGCTCAAGTATGTACATGCCCTGACTTAGCTTTTGTAACCGGGATGCTTGGCAGATTTCAATCTAATCCAGGACCGGACCACTGGAAGGCCGCAAAGAAAGTCTTGTGTTGTATGCAAGGTACTAAAAGTTTCATGCTTACATATAGAAAGTCTGATAACCTGGAAGTTATTGGTTATTCAGACTCTGATCTTGCCGGGTGTGTGGATAGTATGAAATCCACGTCAGGTTATATATTCACACTCGCTGGAGGAGCCATATCGTGGAAAAGCTCCAAGCAAAAGATAGTTGCCTCATCTACGATGATGGCAGAATATCTATCATGTTTTGAGGCCACCGGGTAGGCTGTATTCCTAAAGAATTTTATTCCCGGACTTAAAGTGGTTGACAGCATTTCCAAACCACTAACATTGTACTGTGATAATGAACCCGCAGTTTTCTATGCCAATAACAACAAGTCAAGTGCTGCTGCCAGGCACATTGACCTAAAGTACCATGTTGTTCAACATAGAATCCAGGATCAAACTATTAATGTTAAGCATATCAGTACGACACGTATGCTTGCGGATCCGCTTACTAAAGGCTTACCACCCAATATATTTCGTGAGCATGTAGCCGGCATGGGATTATTGGAAGCCTCTTGATTCTGGAATTATGGGACCGCTAATATAAACCACTCCCAATAAGTAAAATGTGTTCCACTTTGAAATAGGATGCGCGCTATGAGTATTGAGGTTCAATGGCTTTTCATCGGCTATTGTAACACCTTACTCTGGTATATTATTCCTATGGAGAATGGACAAAAGTCATTGAGCCTAACAATCAAGGGGGAGAATGTTGGTATTGATCTAGAGGCCCAATGGTCCAAAACGAAAATAAAAGACCAGAAATAAAGTTACGTTAAAGAGAGAAACAGGGAGGCCACGAACCAACGTTCATACCCCTCGATCTCAACTTACGCGCCCTGATCGGGGGCACCCTAACCAACTATGGTTTTGGTCCCCTGTCGCCAACGCACATAAAAAGATGGGGGAGAAGTCGGCACCTATGTCAGACTAGTTCTCGTACGGTTTACTCCCGCTCCCTACATCCCTAAACCCTAACCGATCTAGGGGAGCGCTGCACGACGGGAAGATCATCTCCAAGCTCGGCCCCTGTCCCAGGGCAGTGTCGGTGGCGCCCGGAGGGACGCCGCTACCTGCAGCGAGCATCTTCACCGAGCCTGCATCAAGCCTGCATCAAGCAGGCACGGGACTTCGCACCGTCGACACCAATGGCTGCTTCCATTGGTGTGTAAGAACCTAATCCATCTCTCTGATCTGTGCTATTAGGTGATCTAACGCCTGGCTTACGATCTGTTAAGTATATCCTATGGGATGATAAGTTTAACAGTTGGTTCCATCAATTTCACTTGCCGGATGCAGCAAAACATGGCTCCAGTCCAGCATCCTTACCGCGCCCGCCAATCCCCTGTAGCTCCCAGAAATGCCGGTTCCAACACGCTGAGATGCTGGTTCCAGCAAAAAAGATACACGGTTCCAGCAATCTTCATCGCCGTTGAAAAATGCACGGGTCCCAACAAGCTGCCGTCGCGCGGCATCGCAGCACACCGCGACACCAGTTCCAGCAATGGAGGTCGACGGTTCCAGCATTTTTCATTACCGGATGTAGCTCACCATGCGTGCCGTGGTAGCAAATCATCGTCGCCCGTCGTAGCATTTTTTTGGCCGTTTCCAGCAGTGGAGGTCGTCGGTTCCAACATTTTTCACCGCCGGTTGTAGCTCGCCATCCGTGGCATCGTAGCATTTTTGCCCGCCCCGTCGTAGCTTTTTTCTTCGCCGTTTCCAGCAGTGGAAAACGCCGGTCCCAGCATTTTTCGTCTCCGTGCATGCCATCTTCGTCACCTGACGGCTCCACCGCTCTAGCACGGCCGGTCGCCGCTGACACTGGCTGGCGAGGTGGTAGTCCAGGCTCACAGCAACCCCACTCCCCCCACCTCACGGCTGCCGCCGCAGCTCCGTAGTGCCGCAGCTCTAGCACGCTGCCGCAGTTCCTCACTTCCCCTGATGTGTGGTGGAGAAAAAACACAGAGAGAGGGGTAAGGGAGAGATTGAGCGGCCGAGAAGAGGATGGGAACGAGGGAAGGATAAGGTTGCCGCCGCTTTTCTCTTGGGGGCCCGCAGAAGGACGCGTGCAAAGGAGCCGAGCATGGTTTGGGTCTCTTAGATCAGGCCTAATCTAACGATCAGCGCCCATCTGGCCAAAGTTTCAGCCGGTCTGCCGGCAGGGAACGTTTCCGCGCTAGGCGCCGGCACGCCGGCCTAAACACTCGGCCGGTCGCGTCCTAGCCACACGATTAATTTATTCCAACCGTTTGATTTGGCTAGTCTTTAGTCTATCTCAGACAAGGGAGATTTCCCACGTCACGCAACATTTAGCGGAGAAAAAAGGATAGAGAGAGCAGCGCCCCGCTCGTCCTCGGCCGCTCGTGTTTGCCGGCCTCCCACAGGCAACCTTGGCTGGTCACGGCGGCACACCACAACAGGTAGCCATCGTCGTAGGTGCGAGGCCACCGTCGTCCCGCGCTCACCGGCCGCTAGTGCCACCTGTGCTCACCCTTCCGCTGGTCGTGGCTGCGCATCACAAATAGGTCATCGTCGTCATGGGCGTGAGCGTGCCGTCGTCATCGCGGCCATGGATGCATCCGTCGCAGCACGAGGTCATTGCCATCCCTTCCAACTTTGTTGTGGTCGTCGTAGGTTCGTCAGGCACAATTGTAGCAAACCCGGCGGCCCATTGTAGCATCCCGTGGTGCCTATCTTAGCATCTTTTGTGGTCGTCAGGTCTCCGTTGATGAGTCGCCGGAAACGGTTGTAGCAAACCCGATGGCTGGTTGCAGCTCCGCCATGCCCGTTTGCAGCTTTTGCCAATACGGTCATAGCACGGTAATCGCTGGTTGTACCTCTGTTGCCTTTGGTTGCAGCTTTCGCCAACACGATCATAGCACGTGTCGCCGCTGGTTGAAGCTCCGGCAGGGCACGGTTGTAGCATGGGCTACCGCCGGTTGCACGAGTCGTAGCAAGGGTCACCGTGGCCCCGCTGCAGCTTCCCAGACAATCGTTTCCAGCACCTTAGATTGGAGGTTGTAGCTTCTCACTCAGTCGGTTGCAGCTTCCCGGTCGCCGTGGCCCCGTTGCAGCTTCCCAGACGGCCGTTTCCAGCACCTCCGATTGGGGGTTGTAGCTTTTCACCCAGTCGGTTCCAGCACCTCCGGCTGGGGGTTGCAGCTTTTAGCCCCGGCCAGTTGCTGCATTTTGCGACGACCAAAGGACAGGGAAGATGACTGCCATGGCAGCGTGGAAAATTGAGAGAGATGGTGAGAGAGGTGCGGAGCAGAGACCTATAGGAAGAAAAATGGTGGTTAGAGAAAAAAGAGGAAGAAGATAAGAAAACAACCAGCGATGCGTGGGCCTCGAGCTATTAGATAAGGTTGAATCCAACCAATGTTGCTTTCAAAGCGTGGGTCCCGTGGGACCGCGTCTAGTTAGCCGCGGCTGGCCGAAAGTTTAGCCGGTGCACCGGATAGAAACGTTTCCCTAATCCTATATGTGTCTTGTGTCTACTGTAGCCCGCTTGGGTGTCCCTCGTAAGGCCAACCATATCCAGCTGTAGACAAACCAGTCGTCTCGAGCGGGCGGCCTCTGTCGTCTGGCCCCAACCACCGCTGTTCTCATCCTCCTCCTCGTCTCAGTCGCTCACCAATGTCCCATCTTTTTCTCCCCCATCTCTTTGTCAAGCAGAGAACTACTACCACGCAGCACACTCCCTCAACATCTGCCGCTGTTTCTAAGGCCCCCCGCAGCTTGATCCAGATCGGTATCGAGGCCACCACTGAGCCGCCTCCCCTCCTCCGTCCTCCACACGCGCGCGCTCAGCGCCCGATCCACCCCTTCCCCATCCTCGCACACGTTGCCCTGCTTTCTCCTTCTTCCTCTAAGTTCTTTCTTTTCCTTGGCAGGGAGCATGCAGGGAGCCTCGCGGCCGCTACCACAACCGGATGTCCTCGCGTCGTCGCCGCCTCCGAGTTTGTCGGCCGCTGGCGCCCGTCCTCCCCTTTACTTTGTATTAGCAAGTTTTGCCACCTGACTCAATTGTAACTTGGGATTTTTCATGGAAGCATCTGATGATTCGGTTTGTAATCTCCTATTATTGGAGAGTTTACTTGTTCCTTGAATCCCTCTTTTCACTTGCAGGATTAATTTATTTGTTCTGTCCCATCCTTTGCATGTTGACTTGATGCAGCGAGGCCTCCGATGTATAAAATTCCATGGCCGAGCCGCTCGCCTCCGTCCCCATGATGCCCGTGGCCACAACCGCCGCGGCTGCACTCTGCACCGCGCCCCCGCCTCGTTCGACCTCCTATCGCCGCCCCGCCCCTCCTTTCTCCCTTGTTCTCTCCCTCACCTCCCTGACTTCTTTCTGCCCAGGAGCCACGACTGCCCCGCAAGCCGCGCTCCGGCCTTGCTTGTCATCACCGGCAACCCCGCCTCCGGATCCGCCTCCCTCGCCCATGCCACGCATGGATCCGACCGTGCAAGCTCTAGTCCCACCTCCGTTCTGCACCGCGGGTTGAATACTACAAATTATAGGGTCCGTTTTGTAAAAGAATGAAAAGTTTTCTCATTTATCCATGTAAAACAGGACTGCGGGTTGAATACTAAAAAACACAAGGACGTTGTTGCAAAATCGCTAGAGACGACGTACGACCAGAAACCCAATTTTATCTATCGACAAAGCTAATTTCCTGCCGACTGTTCGTCGACCCACTAGCTACAGCACAGGCAGCCAACCATCTCGTCTGGCTCTTTCACATGCCTAGGAGCAGGTTAGCTTTTTTATCTACTTTCATTCTCCAGAATTTTTAAGCCCTCTTATTTTAACTCGTTTGGTTTTTCTTTGGAGTTATTGCATGCACACATGCACGTGAGTAGGTGAATTGATATGGGGGTGCATGTAAAAGCATATCAATGCGTGATTTGAGGAGCTAGAAGAATAAATCATCAACAATAAACTACATGCAAAATTAACGATCACCTGACCATTGAAGGAGTTAATGCCTAAACTTGCATGCATAATTAGTAGCTAGTTTTTGATCTGTAGGCCCTATGATAGCATGGCAACTTTACGAATCACAGAGGTGATAACTCATGTATTAATAACAAGGTAATATACACCCCGTAAACCTGATAACCTATGTAAAAACCGTGGTAATTTTTTCTAGTAAGGTATTTTTTTCAAAATGATCGTAAACCCGGGGAAAATGAAGGTGAATCTGATAACCTATACACACCATTGACCTGATAACCCACGAGTATTAACAACATGGTACTTCTGCCTAAATAGCATGATAATATACACAATGCGGACATGGTAAATTACACATAGACACGTGGTAACCTAGGCCCAGAGAAAAAATTGTTGTTGAAACCACACCCCTGATAATTTCTTTGGAAATAGAATGGTAATACTCCCTCCGTTTCTTTTTAGTCCTCATATAAGGTTTGGTCAAAGTCAAGCTTTGTAAAGTTTGACTAACTTTATATTAAAAAATATAAACATTCACAATATGAAATTAATATTATCACATACACCATGAAACGTACTTTCATATTATATAGTTTTAATATTGTAGATATTCATATTTTTTTAAATAAATTTGGTCAAACTTGGTGTAGTTTGAGTTTGACCAAATCTTATATGCGGAGTAAAAAGAAACGGAGGGAGTATATGCATAGTAGACCTGATAACTCAGGTATAAATATCATGGTAACTTCTTAACCCGGAGGGGGGGATAGTTGTTGAAAGCATACCTTGGTAACTTCAACGTAAATAGTATGGTAATATATGAATTGCACACTTGATTTATGCACAAACACCATGGTAACTTTAGACCGGGGCAAAACACATACCCACGGTAAATTCTGTATAAATAGGTGGTAACATACGCACAACAGAGCTGATAACTCAGGCATAAACACCATGGTGACTTTGAACTGAGGGTTGTAAATAGCGTGGTACTATAAGCATCGTATACATGATAACTCATGCGCAAACACCACAGTAATTTTGACCTGAGGGTGGGGGATGGGAGGAAGTTGTTTGAAAATATAGGCCCCTCCCGATAACCTCCATGTAAATAGCACAATATAATATACACGTTGTAAACTTGATAACTCGCGTACAAAACACCATTGTAACTTTGAACCGGAGGAAGGGGGAGGGGGAGGAAGTTGTTCGAAAATATACCTTTGACAACTTATGTGTAAATAACGTGGTAATATACGGACTGTGTGCATGATAACACACGCACAAGCAACACGGTAATTTTTGTCCCCAAAAAACAAGTTGACAATGTACCATGGTAACTCACGTATAAAGAGCATGATAATATACATACATCAGAGCTGATAGCTTACTTAGCCCATGCCTAGTAACTATTTGCACAGAAAAAATCGTCAGAACATATCAACACGTGATCTAGTTTACTACTCCCTCCGTTCCGAATTACTTGTCGCATGTATGGATGTATATAGATGTATTTTAGTTCTAGATACATCCATTTCTTCGACGAGTAATTTGGAACGGAGGGAGTAGATCTCATCGCGATGGTTTTTACTGCGTGAAAATGATTTTTTGATCGGACAGACAGTTCACGCTATAAAAACCTTTTAAAGTTTGAAAATAGGGAAGCATCTAAGATGACATCCATTTCCCCCTAATGCATTCAGGCATGTGCATGTGAAGCGAAGGTTTGAGAAACTATTTTTATGCCCCTGTAATTCCTTTGTAAACAACATGATAACTACCAGGCAGCAAGCCTGGTAAGCTATCTAAAAAATAACATGATAACTTATGCACAACTGACATGGTAACTTGCATAGCAGATGCGTGGTAACTGTTTTCTCGGAAAAAAAAATCGTCGGAACATATCAACATGGGATCTAGTTTCGAAGGTCTTGTCGCGACGAATCTTTTATGTGAAAACTGTTTTTTGATCGGAGCAACGGTTCAAGCTACAAAACATTTTGAATTTTAAATTTTGTTGGAATCTTTGCTGACATCACCATTTTTGTCTCACATGCATGCATACTTAATTAAATTAATTGGAGCTAATTAGCACAGGAGAGTCACGCGGGCTCAAAAATTGTCCGTCTGGCGTATACGCTTGGCTGCATGTCGTTCGTATCGGGAGAAATGGATCGTACAGGAATAGATCGTGCGGATCTGCTGCTAACGACCAGTCGACTGGTCGTTAGCACAGTCCCTTTATCTATTACTAGTATATAAACATGCACGGACCAGAAACCCAATTTTATCAATTACTAGTAAATATGTCCATGCGTTGCAACGGATGAAAAAATATCATGTCATAGACATTTTTTGTCTAAGACACTATCTTCTGTTTTGATACGATTTTGATTCTGAATCACCGATTATTATTGCGGTGCTGATGACGCACACCACCACGACCACACTCAGCAGCAGGATGGTGCCGCCCGATAGTGAGAAGGCCGTGTCTAAAAATTAAGTCTATTTAAGAAAGCCCATGTATATCACCATCACGTGTGGAATGGATGAAATAAAAATTAAGACCGTTCATACACATGTTTTGATAAGGACAAAAGATGAGAAATGTCACATCTCTGTCATGACAAGTGGCAACATTCCTTTTATTTTTTGTCTCTCCTTTTATCAACATGTGGATCACGGATCCATCCGCCTTGTTCTGAGACATGGCGTTGGGGAGTTAGGTGAAGTACTACGCCACTGCCGCCATGGCTGGGTTTCCGATGTTCCATATAAATTTGAAAGGAAAATACAAAATGCCGTAGTTGAAGTATATTAGGCCAATTCCACTGCACGATTTCAAACGGACGTCCGTTTTGTCCGGTTTCTGTCCCTTTGGGTAGGGATTTGGGGTCGTGTCCGGACGTGTCCTGGGATGCGGTGGCCGAGCGCGCGGCCGCATCCTTTTGCCCTATCCTGTCCGCGTCTATTTAAAAAAAGCAACGTTTTAAATGCCAAGCCCTAATTCACGATCCCAGTTCATCACGCCGGCAACAAAGGCAGCGGCCTACACGTCCATCGCCGGCATCGGCCAGCGGCCGGCAACACAGCCAGCCTTTAAAATGAATAGTTATCCTCGCCGGCAACACAGCCGGTCTCCAAAATGAATGTTTTCTCGCCGGCACACTGCCAGCGGCCCAGCGGGCGGGCGGCACCCATGCCAGCCTCCAAAAAGAACGGCCACGCCGATCGAACGACCTAGTTCAGGCCTTCGGCTCGAGCATCTCCTTCTGTCTGGCCTCGAACCAGGCCCTCGTCTTGTCGCTCATCTTCGACAAGTCCACGCTCATGATCGCAAGGGCCACCTCCTTCACTTTGGTGGCGGCATTGGTGGCCTCGATGTCGAGTTGCCTCTGCCTGGCCTTGACGTTGTTGGCCTCGATGTCGAGCTGCCTTTGCCGGGCGGCCTCTTCCATGTCGAGCTGCCTTTGCCGGGCCGGCTCCTCCATGTCTATCTTCCTCTTCTTGGCCGCCTCCTCGATCTCAAGCTTCTGTCTTTGGAGGTCTAGGTATTGCTTCATTTGCTCGTCCTTGCTTTGCCGCTTCTTCTCGTCCCTCACATTCTTTTGTGACATCATGCCATGCAAAGCCTCATGCAAGGCCCTGGATGAGGCGTCACGTATGTCGTCCACCTTGGAGTTGGTCTTGCCCCTCGGCCTCTTCAACGCCTCGCCATCCCCACCTCCGGCGAACTTGGCCGTCTTCTTGCCTCTTTTTTTTTGAAGTTCACGGTATTGATCCTTGAACTTAGGGCAATTGTTGATGATCGTCCAACAATGCGTAAGAGTGAATGGCTTGTCATTGTGCCGGGCCTTGAATGCCTCCAAAGATTGAAATGCCTACACCACATGATCAACAACAAGTGAACATGCAAACATATACACGGCCGAAATCTCATGGCCGTAGCAAGGAAATGGCTAGAAAGAGAAGAGCATACCATGTCCCCAACGCCGAGACCACTCACGGGCCGTGCTTCAACGCTCTCAAATGCGGCGCAATACTTGTTGCACTCTTGTTGGATGAACAACCATCTTTTTTGAATCGAGACGATGCCACTGTTGCTTGTAATTTGGTAGGGCTCAAACATCTTCCTTTCATGGAATGTTTTGTGGACTCTCGTCCAAAAAACAATGCCATTTTGTTGCACGCCGGTCCTCGGATCTTGGCTAATCTTCATCCATGCTTGGCAAATCAACTTGTCCTCGTCTTGTGTATATGAACCCGTGTGAATGCTCTTCCGCTTCTTTTGTGCTTCCGCTCTTTGGGTGAGATCGTTGATGAACAGTGGCTCGCCACTAATATCAACGTCATTGCCTTCGTCTTCATCACCATCACCTTCGACATAGATGTCATCGTCTTCATGCCACGAGTCACCATGGTCGTAGTCAGCACGGTCGTCGGCCTCTTCATCAGGGACGTACTGGGCACGGCCATCCTGACTTTGGGTCTCATCGGGGTCGTAGGCACGGCCATGCACACCCTGGAAGATCACGTCCTCCATGTACTGGTTGTAGAAGGGGTCGTCGACCGTTGGCGTTGGGGTTGTCATTCCGTCAAACAAGACGCGGGGGGCCGACATGGTGCCCGTGAACAGTGCCCGTGCCTGCTTTCTTTGCATCTTGACGGACGGCCGCCCGCTGCTGCTGGACCCAAGCATGACGTTGAGGTCGATGACGGCCGCGGGGCGCGGTGTGGACGGCGCGAACAAGCCCACGTCCGGCGACACCGAGAAACGGGTCTGGCCGTCGTGCCTTGGCGGAGGAAAGTCGGGCGACATGGGCGCGGCGCGCGACGTCGGCGACTGGCAGTGCGTAGGCCGGGCGACCGACGAGCCTGTGCTCGCCGGGCCGACGGCCGCTGCATGGAACCCCGCCGAACGGCCCATGCCAAGCATGAGGATGGCGTGCGCTTTGTTGACGAGGTCCTCCTTCTCGTCGGCAGCGGCCTTGCGCCGCGCGGCCTCCAGCTCCTCGCGCTGGGCGGCGAACTTGGCCGCGGCGGCATTGACCTTGACGACCGCTCGTCGTTCCCTCCTCTTCGCAGAATCCGCGTCCAACTTGGCGATCTCCTCCGGCGTGCACTCCGACCGCGGCTTCCTTGGCGCCTTCTTCTTCACCTTTGCGGGCGGGTCGACGGCCAGGCCGCCGGAACTCGGCGGGGCATCGGCCATGGACGGGGGAGAGGGGGCGGCGGGAGGGATGTGGGAGGGTTTGGGGGAAATGGCGCCAAATGGGCGTGGGGGGGGGGGGTTGGTTTCTCCCACCGACAGGCGGGCCAGGGGAGGACAAGCGCGCGTGTCCCACCCGTCCGTGCGTTGTCCGTTTCACCCCAAAACCGACGCAAACTTGGGCCGGGGATGGGTCGAAAGCGGACACAAAACAGACAAAAGTCCGTTTGCGCCCGCGCGCTGGGCCGTCTCGTTTGTCCCTTTTACCCCAAACGGATGGGGGCGGACAGGATAGGGTCGCACGGTGGAGTTGGCCTTATGTCTAAAGTAATACGAAACTCGAAATAACCATTATTGATGTTAACATTAAGACCAATTCAATATCAACAAAGTGAATCTAGATCAAAGCAAGCGGGGCCAATATAATACCAAAATTGAACCAGCCAGGCAGGTGTAATCAAGTAATTCGTGTCATAAGAGTTGCAACGGAGTAAGCAAGTTAGGATTATGCATGTTTTACCCCCAGCACGCACTATCCTGCAGGGCTAAACACGAGCAACACGTGTTGTGGTCAGCCCCACCACTGAAACGTGCAAATACAGTGCTAATCACACTTGGGTACGAAATCGATGCTGACTTGGCGCGCCAGCATGGCATAGGGCCCACTGTCAATGACGGGAAGGCGTAGAGTAGGTTTGTGGCCTTTTTTTGCGAAAACACCCTCAAAAAGTTTTATTTCTCACAGAAAGCCCCTAACAACACGGCAGTTGCCATTTCATTTTGACTCCATGACACATGGGCCCCACCTGTCAATATGTGAAAACAAAAATAGATCAAACGCCTTCGTGTCTCGAACTCAAGACCAACTGCTGTATAGCTAGCCGTCCAAACAACTCCACCATTCATGTTTGCATTGAGAAACACTGATAACAGTCTTTAATGTAGTAGAAGGAGGAGGCGTCTGGGACTTCTATGAGCTGTAAATATGGCGGCACATTTTGCACGCACTGCCTTTTTAATACTTTTGTAAAACATAAGTAATAAAAATAATGTGCATATTAATGATTAGTAAATAAAATTATTTAAATATACACACATGTATTATAAAAATGTTTGGTAAATACAGACATTTAAATATTTATGAAGTAAAATATTTAATTGATACAGAAAATATACACTTGTAACTTATATTTAAATTATACAAAATGATGAATAAAAACATCCATGTGGTATAATTTTCACTCGTGATTTATATTAAAAAATATTATATAATTTAAACATTACCCATGAATGAATATTCATGTGAATTTTTAAATTTAAATTATGAATATTTATTTTTACGAACATTGAACTATTAAAATGTGCACATAATTATGGACATGTTTGTATGATTAGAAAATACTTTGGAATTGTAATGTTAAAATACTTGATTTGTTACTAATTATCCAAAAAAAAGAATTCATGAATATCATTTTAAATATATTAATATTTTTAAAATAATACATGAACAATTCTGAAACGTAAGTTATTTAGTTTGTATGTATAATATTTATACGACATGAATAATTAAACGTTATTTTTATTACTGAGATCATAATTTACATACCTTTTAAAAAGTTCTAAAAAAAAGGTGCAAATGGGCCGCATCCGCACTCATCACAGTCCATTTCAGCTCCACAAGCATGTTTGTTCCGCTACATTAAGTGTATTTATCCATTTTGTCACACCACTAAATTATTGTTTATCCATTTTGTTACGTGAATAGTAGAAGTTGTAGTGGCTACGTCCTACTGTGCAAGGAATGGTCGAGGGTTCGAGACAAGGGAGCTTCATTTTTCGTCAATTTCACACTTCACTAACACCCACCTCTCGCAGAGCTGAAAGATAA
>NC_041390.1:587245267-587252008 GCF_002162155.2 Triticum dicoccoides
GGAGGGGGGGTTGCAAAATTAAAAAGGCCTCACTGACAGCAGGGCCGATGCCACATTGGCATGCCAACTCAGCATCATTTCGTATCCAAACATGATTTGCATCGTATTTGCACGCCCGAGCCAAGTTTTTACACCAGTTCAATGTATGCCACAAGTTCTAGCACCAAAGTGATCGTTTGCGGCAAGTTCAAGCACCACCGGTGTAATTGACTCTCCTCTGGCTGCCTCAGTTCGACCTCAATGAGGCGTTTCCCACAAAGTGAGACGGTGAGATGTCAGTCCGCCGTCCGGGGCCATCGCCGTCGCCGGCGGCAAGTAGGGATCCCTTGCGGGTAGCACGGCCCGCGTCCGGCGCGTCCAAGCCCGGGCCTAAGTTGTGGCAGCTGCTCCCATGCCTATGTTCTCCTCAGTTCGAGCTCAAAGACGATTCACACAAGGTGAGATGCTGTCTGCCGTCTAAGGCCGTCGCCGTCGGCAAGGCGAGAGCTATTGCGGGTAGCACCGCTTGCGTCCGGCACGCCAAATAAGTTGTGGCAGCTGCTCCATGCCGTTGTTCCCCGTCGAATAGCATCGCGTGCAGGGGCGGTCAGCTGGTACCCCAAGATACAACACAAGCTTGTGAAGACTCACTTGAAGTTTGGAGCTCGATGCAACCTCACAGGGAGAGGTGAGTGCTACCCCCATATGCTACTTCATCTACCTGTAATTTCCCTTTCCTGTAGCTCAAAGTAATGGAAACAGAGGAGGGGCAGAGTGTATGCACATATGCATGTACTCTTAGTTTTCAATCACACGAGCGCAAGAGCAAGAGGCAAGACTACATTTAACTGGAAAACTAAATCATGGAGGAATAACCAGCAACTAATTTGTATGCATATATATCTTTATTTGAGCATAAAATTGTTGTACATCTAACATCAAAAGGAATGGTACGATAAAGTATTACATGACTTGACTGGCTACCCAAAACCTGGAAGAACAAAGAAACAATTTCAATGACAAAATTAAAGCGTGCAAGTATATTAAAGTACATATGTGCCAGAAGTTCTGAATTTATGTCTTGTCAACATATATTATTCATGAACTGAGAACCACAAATGACTGCAAGCGCAATTAAGTAGCAAAAGGTGGTTATTTAGGCTTCAAAGTTAAAGCCAGAAAGAAGTAACCGGTCAATGTCTGTTATGAACTGAGGGACCAATCAAATCTGATACTATTCTAACCTAAATACTACATGAGTACACATAGTAAAGAAATTCTAAAGCCACTTGACTTGAAGTAGCCTCTGCAGGCTTGTCAGTGTGGATTGCACACAGAAAATGCAATGCTCTACTTTCCAGTAATTAACCATCTGCTTGACAGGACAAAAGACCATATGCTTGACAGGACAAAAGGATATGATAATTGTATTAGGCTAGTATTACTGTACCACCAATTCAATCAAATGGTCTCTGGTGCTGCACATCCAAACTACACTGGTTAATTGTAGCCTATGATTAACTGATAGATTGATCAATAAAGCAATTTAATTACAGTCCGCGATTGGGCTAGGAATTGTGGTAGCCTGTTAGTTGGGCCTTGGAACTGTTCTCCTTGGAGTCGAGCTGCGCCGCCATGGCGGATAGGCCTTCCACACGCTTGGATACCCCACTGCCACCCAACAACAAGTGGTGCAGTGGATGCATGGGAGATCCGCACACGCACACACGTCTGCTGGGTCCAGTGCCAAGGGAGCTGGACCTAACCAACAAAGAACTTGCCAAAGACGTTCTAATCTGCCAGCTAATCTACAAAGAAATTCTAGAATCAACCAAGAATTCTACCCTGCGCTCAAATCTGCCGTTAACCAAAAGATGTCTACCTAATATACTAATCCCAAATCCAGAGGATTTTTTTAACAAATAAGAGGTATATTTAATGCAACACCAGGAAGAATGATATTGTTGCACCTTGAGTTCATGCCTCATGGAAATCAATTTCTACATCAGAAAGGGACAAACGCATTGAACGACATCACTTTGATATAGAATAATGAAGAGCGAACATGAGACAACTAAACAATAAAACATGAACTTATGTTTATTTGGCATGCAAGAATTGAAGCATACATGATAAAGATGAAAAATCAGCAAAGATGTATCTACAGAACCTCTGAGCAGCAATGCATATACTTTACACTGTTGATGTTCTATAGCTAGGATCTCCAGTTTAACCAAATATCACTACCAAATAAATGGAAATAAATAGTTCACAACCTTGAGCTCAGTAATAAAAATCCTAGAGCATGAATGCGCAATCGTCCTCTGAAGGAGAGACGCAATGACTTGCAATATTTTTTCCCTTTTATTTTTCGTAAGAGCTTTTATTCAAGATATATATCCAAATCCCCCCTCCCCCTCTAGCAATGCATATAATTTACACTGTTGATGTTCTATAGCTAGGACCTCCAGTTTAACTAAATATCACTACCAAAGAAATGGAAATATATAGTTCACAACCTTGAGCTCAGTAAAAAAAAATCCTAGAGCATGAATGCGCAATCGTCCTCTGAAGGAGAGATGCAATGACTTGCAAAGTTGCAATATTTTTTCCCTTTTAGTTTTCATAAGAGCTTATTCAATTTTTGTATCCAAATTGATCTACCTAAATATTCAAGCTGATACTTAGAAGGCACAAAGTTGAAAGACAGTTGCAGAACCTACCATTGCATTTGACTAAGAAATTCACAGAATTTTAAGATGAGACAGAAACATCAACCTTATATAACTAAGGAGCACCAGTTAAATCATGCATCGGGTAGTTCTTAATGGAAACAAAACTGTATATAATAACTTCAGTTATGTATCTTCAGGATGAAAAGCATGGGAAAGAAGTGAACCAGAATCAATAAGTTCAGTGAGAATCTGCCACTCATGATTGCTGTCAATATACATGTGAACACTTTTGTAGATTTCTTCAAGCTCAGTCATATTCTTTAAGACAAGCTCTTCCATTTTGCGAGCTTTCAAATGCTTCAGTCTCTTGACCTCAACCTCTACCCAAACAATGGGGGAAAGGAATTTCACATGACATTTACTATAATTTAAAGAAATTAGCTTGATGAAAATAGAAAGAAAATAAGTAAATAAATAGACAATCAAGAATCAACTCTAACCTTCTTAATAAGGTCATGTGCAAGGCATCCTTGGGGCATCGCTGTATTTTGTGAGACTGAAATCAAAGAAGTAACATGATCAAAGCATTTCTGTTCATCTAATGGTGTGTCTATTAGACTCCATAACTCAATGAGTGTGCTTCCATGATCTTGTAGCTGCAATAGATAATGCAAATTTCAACAATATGGATCTTTGATACAAAGAAATATGGAACAATATTTAGCAGAAGTTGAAAGGAAAGCATGCTAAAATGCACAAGTCAGTAAACCATACACTAGTCAGGAATAAAACTGAATTAGGATGGCAAACCATGTCATGTATAGTGTATGTAAATCATAATGGAATGGCATAAACCAAATAAATCGAACTACAAAAGGTTTAGAAAAATTCATGACATGCTTTGCTAAGCTGAATCGCATTATAATTTCAAGTCTCAAATTCAATGACTGGCATACTGGAGGTCAAATAGTAAAACAATATATGCCAAGGTGAAAGCATTGAAGTAAGATAGATACATGCTCCTGCTTTTATTAAATGTACAGGTACATTGAATCATAAGAGTTACAAGCAAGACAACATATTCGACAGTTCAGGAAAAATAAATCATGATATGATTTGCTAAGCTGAATCATATTATCAGGTCAACTACTCAAACACAATGACAGGCCCATACTGGAGGTCAACAGTAAAACATATAGACTAAGGTGAATACGCTAAAGATACACACAGACCCATACTTTTGTTAAATGACAAACATGAACAGCAAACACCAGTACCTTCCGGAGCCTCTGTTTCTTTTCTTGATTTAGTGCATGAACTTTTCCTGCAAGCCTATCAAGTGTGCTATCACTTATACTCATGGATTTGATTCTTTCCAATTCAACAAAGCTGGGATGAACTTCATATAATGTCTTCTTAAGATCAAGAGACATCATGTTGCACATTTCATTAATACACTTGATCTGACCATCAATCTTTGCAGTATGAGATTCTGAAAACACATCAGGACAAACAATTTAAGCGTCAGAATTGAAAGATTCAGGAAATGATAGGCTTATACCAGGTGTCTAACCTTTTCTGTGTGGAGCTCATCACTGTCCCTTCTTTCTCCCTCACCTCCCTATCTCCTTTCTGCCCAGGAGCGCCATGGATTTCTGCCCAGGAGCCACCATGGAGCCGACCGGGAAGCGCGCTCTGGCCTTCCTCCGCGTCACCGGCACACCCCCCCGGCAGATCCGGGCCCTGCAAGCTCCGTCCGCTGCCGTTCTGCATCGAACCGCGAGCCCTCCCGGGCGGCGCACAGTGACGAGCTCGGGCGCGCGTGGAGGAGAGGAGGATCTGAGGCTTAACGGTGGTGCAGGGTGCTGTGCTCGCCGGCGCCGACCGGCGCGCGTCGCGGCAACGGATCGAGCGTCGCCGGGGTCGGTCGCCTCCTGGCGGCTGGGATCGGGAGGTGAGGGAGAGCCCGTGCTCTATTTTTTGCTTGTGGACCGAGGGTTGAATATTGGAAACTACAGGGGGCGTTTAGAAAAACAACCTGAACGAAACGTTTTTCTCACTTAATAAAGGACTGCGGGTTGAATACTAAAATACAGAGTTTCCCCGTGCAAAGATTAGGTAAAGATAAAGATATAGTGTGGCTTTCGTTTCTTAGCCACTAGAGTTTCCTCGTCGCACTGGTTAGCTGCGTGGTCGTGTTTGCCGCTGTTTGCGTGGTCGTGGTCGTGTTTGCGTGCGTAATATTTCTTTTATTTTCACGCCTCGCTGCCTTAAATGGGTCGGCCAGGTCAGCTATGCCCTATGCGATTCATCGACTGTTTGCCGGGGCTACTGTAGCAGACGGGCTTTGTATGTCCAGTGTCCTGTAGCAACCGAGTTTTAGTGTTTTAAAAATTTTAAGCTTTTTTTATAGAAAGAATATATTTTTAGAACGCAAACAATTTTCGAAATTTCTGAAGATTTTTTGAAATTCCGTATATTTTTTGAAATTGGAAACATTTTTTGAGACCTAGATTTTTTTTTGAAAATCCAAAGTTTTTATTAAAAAGCAAACATTTTTTGAAACTCCCAAAAAAATTGAAAGCATAAACATTTTTTGGAAATTGGCCAATAAATTTTGAAAATGGGAACGTTTTTTGCGTCCTGACAGGGCCATCGGAATATAACCCTGTCAGGACGCAAAAAATGGCGCGCCCCACCAGACACCCTGTCTAATGGGTAGCGCGAGTAATAGCCTGTTTTGCGCGACCGATTTGACCTTCAAGATGACCTTTGATCAAAAAACAATCAACATGAAAGTTATTCGTCTCGTCGAAACGGTCAAGATTGCTTTTGGGATCATTTCCATCCAAGGTCGTTTACCACCTCAAAAGTTACTCGCAAGGTGCAGCCAGTTTAAACCGAACAGTTTTGAAAAGTTCAGACAAAACCAATCCGAATTTGACTAGGGTTTTGGACATGAATCCAAGCCTTTTCCTTGCACGGGAAGTCTAGCCACCTCTTATATACCTAAGGGGTGACGGCCGATTGAACAACACACAATGATCAAATCATCTACCACTTTTTATCTTTTATCTTTTCTCCTTAACCCTAGTTCTTTTTCTTCCTCGTTCTTCGTCTGTTCTTCTTGTTGCAGGGCGGCGAACCTCGAGGCCCTAGGGGCGATCAGGTCGACCTAGGGCAGCCCATAGCCGCCGCGCGCCCTGACGGGCTCCCTCCCGGGTGCGTGGGGTTTCGGGTCTTCAAAAGCACCCACCGGATTGCTTGCATAACGCGCTTTTGGCAGGTCTCCTTCGATGTGAGCTGCGGTGCATCACCCCCGGCGTCGAGGGTACATGGTGACGTGTTCATGTGCGAACACACTTTTTGGCGACTCCGCTGGGGATGAAGCTTTGAACGGTCTCCAGCCCGTTCTTGTTACAAAGAGATCGTCATCTAGGGTTTGTAATCTACAAAGGTAATATGAATACCCAATTCACTTATGTAGATGCAAATAATGCATATGTTGTTGCCAGATCGCTTAATGAGCATAATGTATCGGCTAGCCCTAGTTTTATCAATTATGCATCTAATTATTCGCAACAGCCGATTCAGAATAATCTTCATGCTTCAACTTCATATAATTTTAGCAACATGCAAGATATGTATCCCAACTCCCATGCATCGGCAACCCCACAAATCTATATGCCGATGAACAACATGATGAGTTTGTTTAATCAAGTCGAGACACACCATGTAGGAACTTCCAATAGTATGCAACAAAGTGTTTCAACTTTTTATTCATCGGCAAATAACTTGCAGTATGTTAATCCAAACGTGTCGGTGGATAGGGGAATTGGACATGCTACTACTAGTTATTCAACCAATACCCTCAAACATCATATGCTACACCTCATGCTACTAATTTTCTGGCACCATATGCAACTGTTGATGTCCATAATTCGGCTCCGCACCTTCATAGTCATGGCCGAATAAGTGAAACTTCTACAGGAGCACAAATGCCTTCACCTACTATCGTGGCATATCATGTCCCCCCAACACAATTACAGAATTTCGGCAACATCTCATTGACAAAAGAGTCTAAAAG
>NC_041390.1:587252192-587266073 GCF_002162155.2 Triticum dicoccoides
TAATTGAGAAAAAGCTTACATTCTCTTGGGATTTGTGCAACGCTATTCGCCAGGAACTAATAGATGGCGGGAAGCCTCATGACTTTGCTACTGTAAAAGCAAGAGTTGTGCAAATGATGCATTCGCCTAGTTCTGTAGCAACCAATGTGCCCCCTAAACAATTGCAAAGTTTCGGCACCTCATTGCTGAAAGAGTCTCAAAGCATTGGGGGGCGATTTCATGAGGAGTGGATGCAAATTGAGATGAAAAAGTTTAAAGCTCGCCAAACTGAGATGTGGGCTAAAATAAGACAAGAGCGAGAAGGCTTGCAAATTCAAAAAGAGAAAAGTATTGATTCAGGTAACAAAGAAAATCCGGTTATTGAAAAAGCCGAATCAAATAGTATGTGTACCGAATCTATCGAAGAAAAAGAGGATGCCAAGGCATTGGACAGTTATTCAAAAGTGGAACATAGTATTATTCAAGTGATACAACCATCATGCTCTCCCAACGTGTATGAAGAGGTATGTCTACCAAGTGATTTACCTATTTTCAGATTTGGTCACAACTTTATTGTTGATGCATCTATTAGAAAAAATCTTATAAGTAATTCTGGAGGACCAATGATGAAGGGTAATTTACTTGTGAGCAACAAAATTGTTACAAAGTATATCGGTCAACCTATTGTCCCATTCATAAAGACCGATATGACTTATTATTGCAGCCAAAGGCTTCCCCATTGCTTTACTTAAAACTTATCTCTAAGGGGGTAGCTATGCTTGTTTCATACTTGGCTTTCACTTGGTCTCAATTGAGACACGTGTGTTCTAACTATTTTCGTTTCAAAAATTTAAAGCCAATGTTAAATTCTTTTGAGAAATCCGATGCTAATATAATATCTTATCCAAAGACATCGGATTTAGAGTGGAAAACACAATGTATAGCCGAATGGGGAGATTCCAAATCTGTACCATTCGTTTGCTTACCTCTAAAGCCGTTCGTACACCAAGATCGGCTAGAAAACAAGAAGTATACCTTCAACTCAAGCATGTGTGATCAAATATTTGATTTGTTGATGAAAAATAATTACATTAGAATTCTTGATCACTATGTTAAGCCATCCATCCAGGGACGAATGTATTGCAAGTTGCATGATTCGTCCAAGCATAATTTCGAGGATTGCAACATGTTTTGTCAAATAGTTAAATCGGCCATTGATAAAGGACGATTGAAATTTGTTGAAACACCAAGAGATGACCAGTCTATTCCGATTGGTCCTAATGGCAAAAACTTTTTGCATCGGCTGCTTCAAGCCGATCCATTTAAAGAGAAGGTAAAAATTGCAGGTGATGAGATCAAGATTTCAAGTAAAGAAGTTGTTCAAGAGCACAATGAAAATATTCTTGAAGGCATGAGTTCTATTGAAATTACAGTAAAGACGTCAAGGACTGGGGGGCAACATGCAAATCCTATGATCAATGAAAGCAAACAAAAAAAACAAAGACCGAAATAAGCGCAAGGGTAAGAGATCGAAAATAACCTTTGCTGAATTATTAGATAAATATCAAAAAAAGAGTGAAGAGAAAAGTGCTTATCGGTCAAGTAGTTTAGAAGCATCAAGGTCACCCCCTAAAATCTCTATGCATCATATTCATGTCCTTACTTTGGGCCGCTAATGCCAATGTCATGGATACCTCCTTGTGCTCATGTAAATCCATATCCATCATGGGACATGTATAATACAAGGGCATATTCTCCATCTTATTTTAGACCATCTCACCAATACTATGCAGTTTTAAGAAGATCAACATTTGAAAAATCACACGTCAAAGACCGTTTCAATCATAAGGAATCAGTCCAGAGCTCATGGAAGAAGAAAGAGGTGGTCAAGCAAGTTTACCGCGTGAAAAGAGATGGTCATAAGTGTGCTACTTCAAATTTGATCTCAAATAACAAAGAGCCAATTAAAGTGTTGACATTGGCTACAAAAGGCAATGAGGCAAGTCAATCAAGTGTCAAATCTGAAGAGAAGAAGTTGAGAGTGCGCAAGGTAAAAAAATAATTTCCATTACTTCAAACAAAATCACAACCGGGATGCTCACTCGGCTTATCATATCGGCAAAAAAAGAAATTACAAAAACTTAGTGCACAAAAACTTGAAGAAAGAAACATGGCATGGGTTTCTAAAGGAACCACTCAAAATAAGAATTATGTGAAAGCATCCATTACATGACGTGCGGCAAAGATGAAGAAGGAAAAGAGTGAAAACTATGAAGGACCAAGCCGAAGGTTTCAACATCTTCGGTCCACACATTATTCATATTCTTCAACTATGCCATTAATGGCTATGCCATGGAATTCGTCATCAGGTATGATTGGTTACCCTCAATGGGCTTATTTTAATTCATGGATGCAATATGATTTCTTACATCATGAAGGGGTATTACCAAATCATTATATGTTCGATTAGCTTCACTTTTGTTTCTAATCTAAATGGCCGATATATACATATCGTCCTAAGCACGTACGAATGCCGATGAAGTGTTAACATCGCACTTAGAACAAACTTCGTGCAAGTTATTTTTCGGCACACAAGTTTTGCCAAAAACAGAGGGGCAAGTGTTGATACCCGATTTTGGCACGGTCAAGAACTTAACTAATATGGTCTCAAATGGAGAAGTGATCTACTAGAAAAAGTTTCGTATTGTCAACATGAACATCTTTGAAGTTTGGGCCATCGCCATCCGACCTCATCTCAAGGGCCGAAACTATGCTCAAAGTATTAAGATTTTGTTTTCAAAGTATTGTTCGGTCAATTAAGACTCCAAGACGACCTCATATGAGAAAAGTTTCTACACGAATTGTCTTCGTCTCGTCAAAATGGTCGATTTTCATATAAAATCATCCCAATCCGAGTTGGTACGCAAAAGTTAGAGCCATCAGAATACAGCCTTGTCAGGACGAATAATAGCCTGTTTTGGGCGACCGATTTGACCCTCAAGATGACCTCTGATCAAAAAACATTTAACATGAAAGTTATTCGTCTCGTTGAAAAGGTCAAGACTGCTGGGCTCGTTTCCATCAGAGGTCGTTTACCACCTCAAAAATTACAGCCGAGGTGCCTAATTCTACGTGCAGGCTGCCGACGACGACCAGGAGTAGTTTAGGAGGATCCCAGGCAGGAGGTCTGCGCCTCTTTCGATCTGTATCCCAGTTTGTGCTAGCCTTCTTAAGGCAAACTTGTTTAACTTATGTCTGTACTCAGATATTGTTACTTTCGCTGACTCGTCTATGATCGAGCACTTGTATTCGAGCCCTCGAGGCCCCTGGCTTGTATTATGATACTTGTATGACTTATTTGTGTTTTAGAGTTGTGTTGTGATATCTTCCCATGAGTTCCTGATCTTGATCGTACACGTTTGCGTGCATGATTAGTGTACGATTGAATCGGGGGCGTCATAGCTAACCTCTCTGTTGTGTGTAGGTAGGGCTGCGACGTGTTGATCTTTCGAGGCCAGGCATGACCCAGAAAAGTGTGTCCGGCCAGAGGGATCGAGCGTGTTGGGTAATGTGGTGCACCCCTGCAGGAAAGTTTATCTATTTGAATAGTCGTGTTCCTCGGTAAAAGGACGACCCAAAGTTGTACTTTGACCTTATGACAACTAGAACTGGATACTTAATAAAACACACCTCTTACAATTTCCGGATACAACCCGGTGATCGCTTTTCCACAGGGCGATGAGGGGAGGATCGCCGGGTAGGATTATGCTATGCGGTGTTCCTTGATGCTGCTCTTGCTACTCTCTTCTACATGCTTCAAGATGAAGGCTGCTAAAAGCGTATTCTTCGATAGGACTAGCTATCCCTCTTATTCCAAATCTGGCCTAAATCACTGCTTCAATATATTCATCTCCTTCCTAGGCGTGTACAGAGGGCCCAGCAACTCCTAAGAAAATGGCCCATATTGTTTAGCACCGCCCATCTGCACTGGGTCCGAAATAGCACCGCTCTACTGTCCTAGAGCCTGCAATGTTTCAACTTGTGCTACTCCCGTGTTGTCGCTCCGAACAACGGCTGTCTCTGGATTAACTGTGACTGGCAGCAGCACTGTACCCATAAAGGCACCACTTTGACTTTCTGCTTGAATATACCTTTGAATTATGGGTACATCGAGGTGACCATCCGGGCTGGCGCTGGCTTCCGCAATCTCAAGTAACTGGTCGTAGCAGCGAGGTGCCAACTGAGAGCACACACATATATATCTTTGAATTATGGATACAGCTATTATCAAGGTATATTCAAGCAGAAAGTCAAAGAGGTGCCTTGATAATAGCAGTACCCATAATTTAAGCAGAAAGTTATCCGAACCCATGCTCCAAGGCTGAGGAGTAATTACAAACATAACAGCATCCAAAGAACGGAAGTGAGCCACAAAAATATACCTTGATAATTGCGATATACCATAATAGTCCTCCATGCTCTAGCCATAGAGTGCTGCACAGCCTAAACCGAAAGAACTCTGATTGGACCTCTTGTAGAAGCAAGCTTCATGAGAAAATTGAAATCTGCATCCTGACCCTCCTCAAGCCTCTGTTCAGCCTGAATATAAACAATCGCCGGTTCGCTGATGGACAGCGCTTGCATGGTGAGCTCAATCCCAGGATCTGGCGCAATCGCTCGAGAAGAGAGCTGAGTGACCTGATTAACACTCTTTTCCCCAGGCTCGTCCGCATCCGGACGAGCAAGCTCTCTTTTTATGCTAGAAACCCGCCCCTCCAGAACCACAAGTGACCGGGAGGGCCAAAGCAGGACAGCTGATAAGAAAGGATCCACAAGAAAGAAGATGTGACAAGGGATTAGAGAGAGATCAGAGGGCGAGGGAAAGATTGGGGGAACGAGGAGGAGGGGAGTTGGAACAGAGGAGGAGAGAAGGTTAGAGCGGCATAGCGCCAGTCCAGAAAGTCCCCTGCGTGTATAAACTGATCTGGTTTATTGAAGACTAGATGAAAGGAATTACCCACCGTCCAAACAAAATTGAGTGAAAGTACAGCAGATCGGAGAACCATCGTGCTTACCTGCAAGAGCACCTTCTTGTGAAATTGGATGTTAACAGGTGCGGCTGCGCGCCCGTCCGACCTGACAAAAATAAAATCCACCAACAATGGCTCAGCCTGTGATTCCGCGGAGAGAAGGAGATAATTTGAGGGGGGACGCGGGAGAAAAAATGGGCTATTACTGCCGGTAGGTGTCGAGGCTGTCGGACGGTGACTCGAGGGCAGCGGCTGGGCCACGGAGAGAGACGCAGCGGAGGCATCGAGGGCAGCGGCTGGACGATGCAGCCAGGATGAATCTCGGCTGGATCCAGTGACCTGGGGAGAAGGACCACGCCGCCACGGACTCGGCTGTGCCGTCCAGATCAGGGGCGTGCTTGGTGATACGGCGCTGTCTCAGCTAATCCTGGGTGTACGGGAAGGACGGAGATGACCGCTTCACTTCTTCTGGCCAGGGACAAAAGGCTAGTTCATTTAGTCCCACATCGGCTAGCGAGGTAGAGCAGGACCGGTTTATAAGCCGCGCGCTGCTACTTGTACTGTCCCTTCGGGGACACCCGATAAAGATGCTTAATATATGTGGTACCTTGATGGTTGCACAACATTGGTTGTCAAAAAAAAAGGATGACAGTTTTTTGCCCCTCAAGCTATACTGATTTTATAGAATGTCCTCATTGTTCTTATTTTGAGATCCAAAATTTTATGTATACTACAATTTTTATTAAAAGGTCCACATAGTTTCATTTTCCATCTTTTGAGATCCTAGCCGCTGCCATATTTTGGGGGGGAGGTCAATAGCCAATTTTTACTCTTGTTTTTTGCACCTCACGAGTTATACTGATTTTATAGAAAGGTCCTCATAGTTCTTATTTTGAGATCCAAAATTTTATGATTTTCACGCACCATATTTTCAGCTCCTCACATATACTAGTATTTTTTTTATTAAAAGGTCTGCATAATTTTATTTCCATCTTTTGAGATCCTTATGCCTGCCAAATTTTGGGTGGCGGGTCAACAACCAATTTTTACTCTTGTTTTTAGCCCCTCACGAGTTATACTGGTTTTACAGAAAGGTCCTCGTAGTTCTCATTTTCATATTTTGAGATCCAAAATTTCGGATTTCACTCGCCATCTTATCAACCCCTCACGTATACCACTATTTTTATTGAAAGGTCCACATAATTTCATTTTCATCTTTTGAGATCCCTATAGCTGCCAAATTTGGGTGGCAGGTCAATTGCCAATGTTTACTCTTGAACCATGGTCATGTATACACATGAAATACTACCTCTGTTTCATTTCACTTAGCATATTAGATTTGTCTAAAATCAAACTTGGATGTCTTGCTTATTTGGTTTGACTCACTTGTTCGGGGCTTCGTGCGCTTAGCTGTATAGTTTCCTCTCTTTGGGCCGAGCATCCCCTATCTCTCTGCTCCGGGTGCCATGTTCACGCCTCCTTGCGTTCGTGTAGTGTGTTGTACCTGTGGCGCCCCCGATTTGACCGTACACTAATCATACATGCAAATGTGTACGACCAAGATCAGGGACTCACGGGAAGATATCACAACACAACTCTAAACATAAATTAAAATAATACAAGTTTTATATTACAAGCCAGGGGCCTCGAGGGCTCGAACACAAACGAGTCAGCGGAAGCAACAATATCTGAGTACAGACATAACTTAAACAAGGTGCCATAAGATGGCTAACACAAACTGGGATACAGATCGAAAGAGGCGCATGCCTCCTGCCTGGGATCTTCCTAAACTACTCCTGGTCGGCGGCGGCCTGCACGTAGTAGTAGGCACCCTCGGTGTAGTAGGGGTCATCATTGACGGTGGCGTCTGGCTCCGGGGCTCCAACATGTGGTTGCGACGTCCGAGAAGAATGGAAAGGGGGAAAAGAGGGAGCAAAGCAACCGTGAGTACTCATCCAAAGTACTCGCAAGTAAGGATCTACACCACATATGCATTGGTAACAATGAAACGGGTAGTATCTGTGGACTGAACTGCGGAATGCCAGAATAAGAGGGGGATAGCTAGTCTATCGAAGACTACGCTTCTGGCAGCCTCCATCTTGAAGCATGTAGAAGAGAGTAGCAAGAGCAGCATCAAGGAACACCGCATAGCATAATCTTACCCGGCGATCCTCCCCTCATCGCCCTGTGGGAAAGCGATCGCCGGGTTGTATCTAGAAATTGTAAGAGGTGTGTTTTATTAAGTATCTGGTTCTAGTTGTCATAAGGTTGAAGTACAACTCTGGGTTGTCCTTTACCGAGGGACACAACTATTCAAATAGATAAACTTCCCTGTAGGGATCCACCACATTACCCAACACGCTTGATCCCTCTGGTCGGACACACTTTCCTGGGTCATGCCCGGTCTTGGAAGATCAACACGTCGCAGCCCTACCTACATACAACAGAGAGGTCAGCACATCGGTCTAAATCCTAAGCGCGCAGGGGTCTGAGCCCAACGCCCGTTGCACAACTGCACGTTGCGTACGCGGCCGGTGAGCAGACCTAGCAACCTCCATTACAAAGGATGTTGCGTTACACGGTCCAACTCGGTGCGCGCCGCTCAGTCGCTGATGTCAAGAAGGCTTCGGCTGATACCGCGATGTCGAGTGCCCATAACTGTTCCCGCGTAGTTGGTTAGTGCGTATAGGCTCGTAGCCAGACTCGGATCAAATACAAAGATCTCGTTAAGCGTGTTATTTTGAAGTAACCAGGGACCAGGCTCACCTGTCTCCTAGGTGGTCGCAACCTGCCCTGTCGCTCCGCCACAAAGTAACAATCTAGGGGCTGCCGGGGACCCAGACCCACCACTACCTGGGTGGAACCACCTGCCCCTTTAGCCCCCATCTCCGAATCATCAACATAAGTATGTAATAGTATAGTATATACCCGTGATCACCTCCCGAGTGATCACGGCCCAGTAGTATAACATGGCAGACGGACAAGAGTGTAGGGCCACTGATATCATACTAGCAACCTATACTAAGCATTAGGATAGCAGGTAAAGGTATCAACAACTGTAGCAACAGTGACATGCTATGCAACAGAATAGGAGCTATTGAATCAACAACAGTAGCGAACCTAATGCAAGAATTAGAGAGAAGAGAGTGGGCGATATCTGGTTGATCAAAGGGGGTTTACTTGCCTGGTTGCTCTGGCAAGAAGGAGGGGTCGTCAACACCGTAGTCGATCGGGGCAGCAGCGGCGTCAGTCTCGTAGTCTACCCAAGAGAAGAGGGGGAAGAAAAAAATGAATACAATGCAAACAGATGCATGACGATGCATGTCATGACATATAATAGTGCTGGGTGTGCTCTAACACGGTACTAGGTGCTACTGGCGAAGGGGGAAAACATCCAGGAAAATATTCCCCGTGTTGACGTTTTCGGACAGATGAACCGAAGGTGGATTGTTGCATGTTCGCTATTCTAGGGACGTGTGGCGGACGAACGGACTACATATTCGAATTCGTCTTGTCGTTCTGAGCAACTTTCATGTACACAGTATTTTCATCCGGGTTACGGATTATTTTACATGATTTTCTGAAGTTTTAGCAATATTCTAAAATTATTATTTATTCGAAAATAAAGACTAAAATTGCTAGGGGCACCCAGCACCGGGTACACAAAAGTGTACCAGTGGCTGACAGGTGAACCAGGGGGTCCTAGTTGATCAGTCAACGTTTGACTGGTCAACAGGGGGTCACTAGTAGAAAAGGGGGCAATGGTCCAGGCCGGGTCAGCCCATTAGTCCCGGTTCAGTCTAGAACCAGGACCAGTGGGGGCATTGGACCCGGTTCGTGAGCCCAGGGGGCCGGCCGGGCCACGTGGGCCATTGGTCCCGGTTCGTCTGGACCTTTTGGTACCGGTTGGTGGGACGAACCGGGACCAATGGGCCTGGCTCCTGGCCCACCACCATTGGTCCCGGTTGGTGGCCTGAACCGGGACCAAAGGCTGCCTTTAGTCCCGGTTCATGCCATGAACCGGGACCAATGAGGTGCCTATATATACCCTCGCCCGCGAGCAGAGCACTCCAGTGCTCTGTTTTTCTCTGGCCGGCGAGGGGAGGGGTTTGTGGTGCTCTAGCTCACCTCCTATGCACATGAGGTGTTCGATGAAATGCCCGAGCCACACTAGTTAAGCTTTCTCCTCTCGAAGCTCGACCTCAAAGCTCCATTTTCCTCGAGATTTGTCTAGATTTAGCGGTCCGTCACGCCCCACCCCCGTCTTCACCGCCGTCGATCACCCGCGCCGATCTCATCACCGACACCACCGTGGTGAGCCTCTTGTTCTTATCTTCTTTCTGAAAGGAAAAATATTCTTACTTGTATGTTTAGATAGATACTTGTATCATTTTCTTACTTTTATTATTGCATCTTATATAGTGCGATGGTTTTGGTATCCGCCCCCGTCGTCCCTCGTCCTGTCTATGATTCGGATGTGGTATATATATTATCTTTATAACTATTGGTTCATTTATTGTTTATGAAAATTATGCGGACCAACGTGACATAGATTTTATTTATCTAGGATGTATGTGAACCGGAAATTCCAACCGACTTTATTGTCGAGAGGTTAAATTTAGTTGAAGAAGAAAACAATTTCTTGAAGGAAAAAATAAAAAAAATTGAGGAGGAGAAGATGATATTGGAGTTGCATGTTGCGGATGTCGTCGATGATCACAAGATCAAGATGGATGCAATGCGCTTGAAGATTAGAAAGATTAGAAAATATGCCATTCATACCGAGGCTTGGTATCATTATGCCGTTGGATCAATTGTTACCTTGGTTGCGATTATGATCGCCTTTGTTTACGAAGAAGAAGAGTATGATGACAACTATGTGCCCCCTGAATACCGTGATGCTGCAACAGGGGGAGCTGGTGAAGATCAAGAGGAACCAGACGATGTGCCCAATGATGCTGCAACGGGTGAAGCTGCTGAAGATCAAGAGGAACCAGACAATGTGCCCGATGATGATGATCTCCGCCGGGTCATTGTCGATGCAAGGACGCAATGCAAAAGTCAAAAGGAGAAGCTGAAGTTCGATCGCATGTTAGAGGATCACAAAAAAGGGTTGTACCCCAATTGCGAAGATGGCAACACAAAGCTCGGTACCGTACTGGAATTGCTGCAGTGGAAGGCAGAGAATGCTGTGCCTGACAAAGGATTTGAGAAACTACTGAATATATTTAAGAAGAAGCTTCCAAAGGATAATGAATTGCCCGACAGTACATACGCAGCAAAGAAGGTCGTATACCCTCTAGGATTTGAGGTGGAGAAGATACATGCATGCCCTAATGATTGCATCCATACCGCGGTGCATACAAGGATCTGAACGCATGCCCGGTATGAGGTGCATTGCGGTATAAGATCAGACGAGATGACCCTAGTGATGTTCACAGCGAGCCCCACAGGAAGAGGGTTCCTGCGAAGTTGATGTGGTATGCTCCTATAATACCACGGTTGAAACGTCTGTTCAGAAACGGAAAGCATGCCAAGTCGATACGATGGCACAGTGAGGACCGTAAGAAAGAGGGGAAGTTGAGAGCACCCGCTGACGGGTCGCAGTGGAGAAAAATCGTGAGAAAGTACTGGGATGAGTTTGCAAAGGACCCAAGGAACGTATGGTTTGCTTTAAGCGCGGATGGCATTAATCCTTTTGGGAAGCAGAGCAGCAATCACAGCACCTGGCCTGTGACTCTATGTATGTATAACCTTCCTCCTTGGATGTGCATGAAGCAGAAGTTCATTATGATGCCAGTTCTCATCCAAGGCCCTAAGCAACCCGGCAACGACATTGATGTGTACCTAAGGCCATTAGTTGAAGAACTTTTACAGCTGTGGAATGGAAACGATGTACGTACGTGGGATGAGCACAGACTAGAGGAATTTAACCTAAAGGCGTTGCTGTTCGTGACCATCAACGACTGGCCCGCTCTCAGCAACCTTTCAGGACAGACAAACAAATGATACCACGCATGCACACACTGTTTAGATGACGCTGAAAGTATATACCTGGACAAATGCAGGAAGAATGTGTACCTGGGCCATCGTCGATTTCTTCCGACCAACCATCAATGTCGAAAGAAAGGCAAGCATTTCAAAGGCGAGGCAGATCACCGGAAGAAGGCCGCCATGCGTACCGGTGATCACGTACTTGCTATGGTCAATGATTTACACGTAATCTTTGGAAAGGGTCCCGGCGCACTAGCTGTTCCGAATGACGCTGAGGGACACGCACCCATGTGGAAGAAGAAATCTATATTTTGGGACCTACCCTACTGGAAAGACCTAGAGGTCCGCTCTTCAATCGACGTGATGCACGTGACGAAGAACCTTTGCGTGAACCTGCTAGGCTTCTTGGGCGTGTATGGAAAGACAAAAGATACACCTGAGGCACGGGAGGACCTGCAACGTTTGCACGAAAAAGACGGCATTCCTCCGAAGCAGTATGAAGGTCCTGCGAACTACGCTCTTACGAAAGAAGAGAAAGAAATCTTCTTTGAATGCCTGCTCAGTATGAAGGTCCCGATTGGCTTCTCGTCGAATATAAAGGGAATAATAAATATGCCAGAGAAAAAGTTCCAGAACCTAAAGTCTCATGACTGCCACGTGATTATGACACAACTGCTTCCGGTTGCATTGAGGGGGCTTCTACCGGAAAACGTCCGATTAGCCATTGTGAAGCTATGTGCATTCCTTAATGCAATCTCTCAGAAGGTGATCGATCCAGAAATCGTACCAAGGCTAAGGAGTGATGTGGCGCAATGTCTTGTCTGTTTCGAGCTGGTGTTCCCACCATCCTTCTTCAATATCATGACGCATGTCCTAGTTCATCTAGTCGACGAGATTGTCATTCTGGGGCCCGTATTTCTACACAATATGTTCCCCTTTGAGAGGTTCATGGGAGTCCTAAAGAAATATGTCCGTAACCGTGCTAGGCCAGAAGGAAGCATCTCCATGGGCCATCAAACAGAGGATGTCATCAGGTTTTGTGTTGACTTCATTCCTGGCCTTAAGAAGATAGGTCTCCCTAAATCGTGGTATGAGGGGAGACTGACTGGAAAAGGCACGCTAGGAGTGGACTAAATAATATGCAGGGACGGGCATTCTTGGTCTCAAGCACACTACACAGTTCTACAAAACTCTACCTTGGTGACCCCGTATGTCGATGAACACAAGAACAGTCTGCGCTCCAAACACCCGGAGCAGTGCGACGACTGGATTACATGTGAACACATTAGGACTTTCAGCAGTTGGTTGGAAGCACGTCTCAGAGGTGACAACACTGTTTGTGATGAGTTGTACTTGTTGTCCAGGGGACCATCTTTGACTGTATTGATTTACAAAGGATACGAGATAAATGGGAATACATTTTACACGATTGACCAAGATCAAGAGAGCACCAACCAAAACAACGGTGTCCGCTTTGATGCAACAACCGAGAAGGGAAAGGACACATATTATGGTTACATACTGGACATATGGGAACTTGACTACGGACAAGAGTTTAAGGTCCCTTTGTTTAAGTGCAAATGGGTCAATCTGTCAGGAGGCGGGGTACATGTAGACCCACAATACAGAATGACAACAGTGGATCTGAAAAATCTTGGGTACACTAACGAACCGTTCGTCCTAGCCAATGATGTGGCACAGGTTATCTATGTGAAGGACATGTCTACCAGACCGAGAAAAAGAAAATATAAGGAAGCGAATACATCATACGATGAGCCAAAGCGCCACATAGTTCGTTCAGGGAAAAGGGACATCCTGGGAGTGGAGGGCAAGACAGACATGTCTGAAGATTATGAAAGGTTTCATGAAATTCCTCCCTTCAATGTCAAGGCTGATCCAAGTATCCTGATAAACGCTGAAGATTACCCATGGTTACGGCGCAATAAGCAAATGACACAAGCGAAGAAAAAGTGAAGACTTTCTCCCGCAACTATTATGATGATACCATGCCAAATTTGTAACAGACGAGTATGCTATGCCAACTTTTTCAGAGTTCATTTGAAAACTATGAATTTAGGTCGAATTTTCTCTATAGGTGCATCTATGTTCAAATTTTAACAATTCAAATTTGAAAACTAATGGCACTAACAGAAAGTTTATAATTTTTTTAAAACTAATGGCACTAACAGAAAGTTTATAATTTTGCTGACCTAAAAGCAAAAAGAATTAAAAAATAAAGCAAAAAACAAAACAAAAAAACTGGAAAAAAATAAAAATAGCAACAATAAGTATTTTTTTTGTAAGTAGAAACAAAATAAAATAAATAAAGCAACAAAGAAAACAAAAAAACAAAAAAAGTGTTTTCAAATTTGAAAACTAATGGCACTAACAGAAAGTTTATAATTTTTCTAAAACTAAAAGCAAAAAGAATTAAAAAATAAAGCAAAAAACAAAAGAAAATAAATAATGTAGAAAACAAAACAAAAAAGTGGAAAAAAAATTAAATATAGCAACAATAAGTATTTTGTTGTAAGTAGAAACAAAAAAAACAAAAAAAACAAAAAAAGTGCCACCTACTAGGCACCCACGGCCTGAATACGACTAGAAACCCTACCATGGGCTAGGATTCAGACCCGCGGGAGGCCCAGTAGGCCCATAGGCACACATTGCACGGTTAGGCCCGAAAGCCTGCTTTAGAGAGGAGCTCGAGAGGGAAGGCACACCGCACCTTATAAACAGGTGCGGCTCCCTCTCAACTAGCGAGGTGGGACTAAACATTTGCGCGCGGGGCAGCACAAGGCCTTTGGTCCCGGTTGGTGGCACCAACCGGGACTAAAGGGGGGCATTGGTCCCGGTTCGTGGCACAAACCGGGACTAA
>NC_041390.1:587266083-587266855 GCF_002162155.2 Triticum dicoccoides
AAAAAAAACAAAAAATCAAAAAAAGTGCCACCTACTGGGCACCCACGGCCTGAATACGACTACAAACCCTATCATGGGCCAGGATTCAGGCCCGCGGGAGGCCCAGTAGGCCCACGGGCACACATTGCACGGTTAGGCCCGAAAGCCTGCTTTAGAGAGGAGCTCAAGAGGGAAGGCACACCGCACCTTATAAACAGGTGCGGCTCCCTCTCAACTAGCAAGGTGGGACTAAACATTTGGGCACGGGGCAGCACAAGGCCTTTGGTCCCGGTTGGTGGCACCAACCGGGACTAAAGGGGGCATTAGTCCCGGTTTGTGCCATGAACCGGGACTAAAGGCTTTGCTATATAAGCAGCACTTAGCAGTTTCTCCAAAATCCATCCCTTTCTTCTCCGCCCGACGCCCCCTGCTCTGCCTCGTCACCGTCGCCGCCGAGCCGTCAGGCTGCTCCACCTCGTCGTCGCCGCCGCCTCCGACGCCGTCAAGCTGGTCCACCTCACCGTCGTCGCCGCCTCCGACGCCGTCAGGCTGCTCAACTTTGCCGTCGCCGCCGCCCTCGAACGCCGCCTCACCGTCGTCCCCGCACCCTGACGCCGCCCGCCGTGCTCCGCCACCCCTCTGTGAGCACCTGCCTCGCGCCCCTGCCTTGCCTCGCTCCCGCGCCCCTGCCCTGCCCTGCCCCGCCGGCGCCACCGCTGCCGCCATGCCCCTCTGCCCCGCCAACGCCACCACTTTTTTTATTAGTTTAATTTTTTTCATATATATATATATA
>NC_041390.1:587266865-587274372 GCF_002162155.2 Triticum dicoccoides
TTGCCGTCGCCGCCGCCCTCGACGCCATCTGCCCCGACGCCGGCGCCGCTCCCCGCGCCCCGACGCCGCCCGCCGTGTTCCGCCACCCCTCTGTGAGCACCTGCCTCGCGCCCCTGCCTTGCCTCGCTCCCGCGCCCCTGCCCTGCCCTGCCCCGCCGGCGCCACCGCTGCCGCCATGCCCCTCTGCCCCGCCGGTGCCACCACTTTTTTTATTAGTTTAATTTTTTTCATATATATATATAATGTATGTGTATGTATGTGGCTATATGTTTTTGTTCATATGTTGCAATATGTTTTTTATTTTTATTAGTTTATTTTTTTGTTCATATGTGATGTATATGTGTATGTGGCTATAATGTATATGTGTATGTGATGTATGTGGCTAGAATTTGCTAAATATATATGTTAAAAACGTTTTTTTGTTCATAGAAAGTTTTTTGTTCATATATAGAAAGTTACAATTTTAGAAAAGTTTTATATATGCAAAAGTTACAATTTTAGAAAAAGAAGGATAGGAAAGAAGAAAATAAGAAGAGGAAAGAAAGAAGAAGAGGAGAGGAAAAGAAGAGGAGAAATAAATAAGAAGAAGAAAAAAGAAGAAAAAGAAGAGGAGAAGAAGAAAGGAATAGTGGGGAGGAAGAGAAAATAAAATATTCTATTTTCTCTTCTTCTCCTCTTTTTTTCTTCTTTTTTTTCTTCGATCTTTTCCTCTAGCTATTGCTTTCTTCTTCTCCTCTTTCTTCTTCTTCTTCTTCTTCTTCTTCTTCTTCTTCTTCTTCTTCTTCTTCTTCTTCTTCTTCTTCTTCTTCTTCTTCTTCTTCTTAATTTTTATCGGGAACGAGGGTGTCGAGGATCGCCGAGGGGTCGAGGGTCGGGAACTAGGGTAGAGGGTTGAGGGTCGTCAAGGGAAGAGGAGCGAGCAGATCGGGAGAGGAGTAATCTGGGTCGCATTCTTGGTGGAACGGAAGCATGCCCGTGAAAAAACTCGGAGGAATTCGAATCTGTGGCATCACGCAGTTGCTGCTTCACTGTTGACTGGCGGCCAAAATTGTGCCCTTACAGAGGATGAAGAGGAGAAGGAGGGAGGAGGGCTATGCGCGAGTCGAGATTCAGAAGCTGTTGTTCATGGGTGGGAGGAGCAAATCCATGGAGGAAACAGGCAGGCAATGCAATGCAGGTGAGGCGAGGCGAGGCGGGGGATGAAAGACGGGAGCAGAAAAGCAGAGTTGAGGGCAGTAGGCATTGCAATCGACAATGAGAGAGGGAGTAGAGGAGAAGAGATGCCTACCTCAGCCGCCGTGCTTCAGCTTCACCCATGGAGCTCCACCATGTCCGTTGCAGTCTCCATCTCCGCCTGACCGCGTGCAAGAAGAAGAACATGAGGATGGCTCCGGTGACCCAATGCCGGTGCAAGAAGGAGACCATGATGACGGCTCCGGTGACCGAACCGAGTCCGGCCAGGTATATATATTAGTTAAGCCTGTGCTGACTAGCTAATTGATGCATTCATTGTTTTGGTATGTACACATATTAATTAAGTCTTTGTTATTTTTTCTAGCCCTCCGGATCGAGCACAACTGCGGTAAAGAGACGAGGCCCGAAGAAAAAGTTGAGCTCGGATGAAAGGTTTGAGATCATAGCAATTGCGCCCGACGGCCAACCGATTGAACCCATCCGAACAAAGAACGCATTTGTTGCTCAGTGCGGGGTTCTGGTTAGGGACAAGATCCCGATCAGCATCCAACAATGGTTAAAGCTGGCTACAGAAGACCCTGAGGTGTCTTACGTCAATGATATGCAGAAAAATGATCTTTGGATTGAGCTGAAGTCAAATTTCACCCTACCACCAGAGGATTATCCGGAGAAGCCAGTTAAAGAGAAATTAATCAAGTATTTTGCTCTTAAGAGGATGGCAGACCTATCCAGGAGGTGGAAGAAAGAGCTGAATACGTTTGTCGATAAAAAAGAGACACCAGAATTTAAGGGCACATATGAGAAGATCAGAGATCACTGGCCCGCATTTGTGGCCAACAAGACATCGGAAAAGAGTAAGAAGATGTCGGCGACAAACAAGAAAAATGCTGTGAAGAAGAAGCATCACCATCGCACGGGGTCAGGTGGCTACCTCGTAGCCCGGCCTAAGTGGGCCAAGGCTGAGAATGATCTGGTTGAAAAAGGGATCGAACCAGAGACAATGAACTGGCCAGACCGTTGCCGGACTTGGTTCTTCGAGGCTGGCGGAACCTTGGACCCTGTAACAGGGAAGTGCATTTGGACGGACGAGCAACTTGACATACCCTTGAAGAAGCTTCGGTACTATATCGCTGTAGCGCAGAAAGGGACGTTCCTTCCAGACAAAGAGAACGACGAGCTCACAAAGGCCCTCGGAAATCCTAAGCACCCTGGACGGACACGAGGCACGCCAGGCTCCATTCCGTGGAAGGCTGGGTTTCCGGACGCAGGCAGTTACAAAAGCCACGAGAGGAGGAAAAAATTGCAGCAGACCGAACTGCAGGCGCTGCACGCAAGGGTACAAGCGATAGAGGAACGAGAAGCAAATCGTAGCAAACGACTTGCCGAAGCTTCCCCTGAAGCTACCCCGCCATCTCAGCGGAGAAGCAACATGGCTTACACCGAGCTGCTTCAGCCAGAGCTTGTCTTGATGGCTCCTGCCAGCTATCCCGTGGATGCTATCATGGAGGCTCAAAATTGCCACCTTATGACGCAATGGATTAATATGAAGGTCAAGGCGGCTGTTGTCTCTGTTTTTCCTAATGAACCCGGCGCAACTTTTCACTGCCGGCCGATTCCAGAAGGATATGCTAAGGTGATGGTGGATAAAACAACGGAGGGATTTGAGGACCTCCCGCTTGACCACCCTACCGGAGAAGGGGAGACTCGGCTGGGTTCTTCTCTGAAGACTCCATGCCTATGGCGGAAGGAGCTCATCAACCTTCCGAACTGGACGCCTCCTCCACCGCCTCCTCCTCCGGCGAGTGACGATTAGGGCCCTCGGCCGGCTCCTTCTCCGGCGCGTGGCGGCACTCCGCCTCCTTCTCCGCCTGCGCCAGCGCGCCCGAGCAGCCAGCCTCCTCCTTCTCCGCCTCGTCAGCAAGGGCGGAAGAGACCTGCCGCCGCTCCGGCAGCTGCTCCGGCGCGTCGTAGTCCTTCTCCTCCACCTCGTAAGAAAGTAAAGAAGACTGCCGCTCCGTCTGCTCTGCCGGCGTCTAGCAGTACAGCCAGAGGCGGGAGGACATACAAATTCGGTCCTTCTCTGAAGACTCCAGAGAAGTTACCATACGAGATGACCCCGGAGGAGAACGCGAAGATCGCGCGAACCGAGGTGAAGGACTGGTTTCAAGGGTTGAAAGCACAGAGACATCCACCTCCAGAGGAGAAGGTAAATCCGGTGAAAGTGAAGCGCACTCTGGCTGCCCTGGCAAAACCACCCAAGTCTCCGCCGAAAGGCAACTATGAGCGCATTATTGCAAAGACATGGGCCGAAGCGGAGCGGTCGGGAAGTACAGTCAGTGATCAAAGGCTGAAAGAACGACGAGCAGCTGGGAAACAAATTGCCCAACTCGGCGAACAAGCGAAGCAATCGTGCCCCCCGCTCAAGGTGCCTAGCAACATCGTCGATCCGAGGATGGAGCCCGGTTATAGCAATCTTGACGATTACCTGCTCGACGAAGTACATTATGATCCCATGGAGGTGCAGATACACAGATACGAGTACGGGAAGCCTCTCGTCAAAGATGAAAAATCTCTATCAACGATGATGCGAAGATTGCATGATTGGTACTTGAAAATCTGCAGAGAGTCTGGGGGGCGGAGTACTTTGTATGCGAGAGTTAAACTGGAGCATGACCTCGTTGGAATTGAACTGTTGCCTATTCCATTTGAGGAGTTCTATCAGTTTTTCAATCAATTGGCCCTCGATAAAACAACGGTCACCTGCTACTGTCTGTAAGTACTACTACTTCTGTCATTAAGTCTCTCTATATAGCTCAGCTCTTTCATTGCATGTATTTATAATTACCCTCACTATATTATGCAGATTGAAGATCGCCAAATTGAAGAAAAGACAAATCGGTGATATTGGGTTCGTTAACACATATCTCATAGATGCAACTGAGGTTGAAAAAAGGCCTGAAGATACCGAGGCCAACTTGCTACGATCATTCAAAAGAAATGAACACAAAGATATAATACTCTTTCCTTACAACTTCAAGTGAGTGTTACTGTCTTGTGCATATTTGGTTTCCCTTATATATTAGTCCAGGTTATAGTAATGTAATTGATGAGTTATGCATGCGTGCGCAGGTACCACTATATTCTCCTAGAGATTAGGCTTGAGCAGGGAGTAGTAACTGTCTTGGACTCTAGACGAAAAGATCCACAGGAGTATGCGGACATGACTGAAATCCTCAAGAAGTAAGTTAAATCGATCATTATCCACCATATCAGCAACTTTGTTCATTTCCTGATATCAAGTAATTGTTTTCTTTGTCCAGCAGGGTTTGGAGAAAATTCACCAGAAAAGCTCTGGGACTGCCGAAGGAGCTGCAAATTAGACACCCGAAAGTAAGTACTATAGTAGCATGTTCCGCGCATCTCCTAGTGATTCAAGCGCTAGTTTCATCAATACCATTTAGCATTCTTACTTATCAGTTTGATTGACCTCTATTTCTTGTAAAGTGGTTGTGGCAGGAACAAGGGAATGATTTCTGTGGATACTACGTCTATGAGTCCATCCGCCACACGACCTGTGAGCGGGGCGGGTACTCTGACGAACAATATGAAGTGCGTAAATAACAATATTCACAATTTTATTTTATTACCATCATTTGTGTTGAGTTTCATTCATTCATATATATATGTATTGACCCCCTTCTTCAAATTAGATGTTTCGGATGCGGAATGAACTCCTAGCACCAGATCGCATGCGAGCAATTCAAGAGGAATTGGCGGCATTCTTTCTTGACCACGTGATCGCCGAAGACGGAGAATACTATGTGGACCATGCGTCCATAATTTAGGAGATTATATTTGTAAGATATAATTATTGTATATATGTAGCCGGTAGTGTCGGACGATAGATATACGAGAACTTGTTGTTCGACCAATCTCTCGAAGAAGGAGAGGTGGTCGATATCACTTCTCTCTGTATGCATATATGTTCATGACGATCTTCTGTTTCCTTTGTTTGCTTACTAGCTAGCTAGCGTGTCTAGTCCTCTCTATACGTATGTATAGTACGTAGCGTCGACCAAGCACGGACATAAGAGAGGACACTTCTCTCTATTAATTAGCTATCTAATGAAATATATGAAATACCTAAATTAACCCCCCAAAACCCCCACCCCCCCCTTTCAAAAAAAACAAAAACCCCAGCCACAGAAATGCTGACGCGTGGAGGCCTATTGGTCCCGATTGGTGCCACCAACCGGGACCAAAGGCCCTCCTGCCTGGGCTCAGCACGCAGGCCACGTGGAGGCCCATCTGTCCCGGTTCTGGTTAGAACCGGGACTAAAGGGTCAGGGCATTAGTAACGACCCTTTAGTCCCGGTTCTGGAACCGGTACAAAAGGCCCTTACGAACCGGGACAATAGGCCTGTTTTCTACTAGTGGGTGGGGCCCCCCCTGTCATACACACAACAGTTAATTAACATGTTAACTATTGTTAAGTTAATTAAGCAAACTTTTTATTAAGTTAATTAATAATAATAACAATTATTATTATTTTAATTTTTTAAAAACAAAATTGGGGGTGTGGGCCCCAACTGCCAATGCCCCATGAGGCCACTGGAGCGGGCGTTTAACGGACGCGAGCGAGGTACCCACCTGGGTGGACCCGGGAGACTGCCGCGGCCATGCCGGGGCGCTGCCCGGGCGCCTAATGGGGCGGCCAGATGAGCGGGTGTCGCGACCGTGTGCGGGCTGCTAGGGGGTTGCGGCGCTGGGAGGAGGAGGCGCGACGAGCCGAAGCGCAGCGCGAAGGTGGGCGGCCGGTGATGCGAGCGGTCGAGGACGGGGGGAGTTGCGGGCGGTCGACGGTGAGTGGCGCCGGCGGAGTGTGGCGGCGGTGCACGGAGAGGTGGGCAGCAGCGCGACAGTGTCTGGGCGCTGCAGGAAGCAGCAATAGCAGACAGGCGCCACGACAACGAGCCAAGCGAGCGGTGAGCGGGCAGAGCAAAGGCGGGGCGAGCTCGCACGGGAGCGTGGCGGGGGCGACCGGGCGGTGCGTGCAGAAAGGGAGGGTGCAGAGCAGTGTGCGCGAGCACACGGTGCAAGGCGTGAGGAGCAGAGCGTGGATCGCAGCGGGGCCAGCGGTGGTGGGGCGCGCGAGCGGCAGGGGACGCGGGGCGGTGCGGGGTAGGCAAGTAACGGTCGGGGAAGAGCGAGATAGGGGGAGGTGGAGGCCAGGGCTCACATGCGATGCAGGAGAACGGGGCGGCGAGGCACAATGGCGATCGGCGATGAGGGGGATGAGGAGGCGAGGAGGCAGTTTGGCGAGGTGGCTCCAACGACGGCGGTCTGGTGACGGGATCCAGGCGGCACCGAGTGGCGGCGTCGGGGCGATGTGTGAGTGCCCCGATCTGATCTGGATCGGGGGGAGAGCGACGTGAGGGAGTGGAAGCGAGTGGGTTAGGGTTTCGGTAGGGGGGTTGTAGGCGCGGTTGGGCCGCGGGAGAGCTGGGCCGGCCTGGGTTGGCCATCTGGCACCCTTGGCCCAGGGAAGAGTGGGGTCTTTCTATTCTTTTGTTTTCTTTTTAATTTTTATTTATTTTTCTTTTCTGTTTTCTTTTAGTTTCCTTTTATTTTTGTTTTAGCAAAATACCAAAATGACACTTAATTTGATGGGAAACAGCTAATTTGCCGTCAGGGGGCGTCTTTGCCGTCAGCATTTCGTCGGGCAGACGGCAAAGAATGGGTTTGCCATCATCCATAGACGGCAAAGAAAAACTGACGTCAAAATAGACTTTGCCGTCTGCGGAAAAAAAACAAACGGCAAAGAACTCACTTTGCCATCTGCAAAAATAAACAGAGTCAGCAAATATATTTGCCGTCTGTATTTTTTATTACAGATGGCAAAATGAGCACTTTGCCGTCTGTACTAAAAAACAAAGACGGCAAAGATCTTTGCCATTTGTCTTTTTTAATACAGACGGCAAAGTGAAGAAACACACCTCGCGGATCGATCTCCTGGATCGATGAGGTGGCAGGATCCCCACCCCACGCTCCCTGATCTCTCCCACGTCCCACGTTCTCTCTCTCTCCCACCCTCTCCTTCTGACTCCACCCGACCCCACCCATCACGCGCGTGCTCTCACATACGACAGGAACCACCCCGACCCCCCTGCGACCGCAACACCACTCAACCACCGCCCTGCTGCCTCGCCGGACCCTGCTGCCGTCGGCCTCCGCTTGCTTCCGCGCGCCGCTCTGCCCGCATCAGCGCCGCTCCGCGCGCCGCCAGGCTCAGCCCGGCCACCTGCCTCCGCGC
>NC_041390.1:587274911-587278104 GCF_002162155.2 Triticum dicoccoides
CGCCAGGCTCCGCCCGGCCGCCCGTCTCCGCCGGCCTCCGCGGGCCGCTCTGCCCGACTCCACGTGCCGCAAGGCTCCGCCCGGCCGCCCGTCTCCGCCGGCATCCGCGCCACTCCGCCCGCCTCCGAGCTGCTACGCGCCCCTCCGCCAACAACCTCTGCCCTGTTCTGCGCGCCGCCGGCCTCCGCCCGCCCTCTACGCGGCTCTGCGCGCCATCGACCTCCGCCCTGCTTCGGGCACCGCCGGCGTACGCCTCCTCTGTCTCCCTCTTTCCAACTCGAGCCGTGGGTCTCCGCTGCTCTCCTTTGCCAGCGGCGGGGCTTGGCACTGACAGAGTTGGCAGGGTCCAATGGATCCTGGGTCCACGACTGTCTCTAGCGCCGGGACGAGGGTGGCGAGCTCCAGCGCAACTGCGGATGTCTTCAGCTCCTCGGGAGTCCATGGTGGCATCGGTGTGCTCCTGTCCATGGACAAAGGGAGGGGCCCGGCTGCTGGTTGTTGCTGCTCTGGCGAGCACGGGCCCGAGGATGGTTGGAGCAGCGGCTGCCCTCCGAATGCTTGGACTGACGTTATTTAAAAAAAATAAAAAACAATCTTTGCCGTATGTAGTCTAGTCTTGATGACGGCAAAGAACACATTTTGACTGACGGCAGCAACCGCATTCTTTGCCGTCTTTTATTTATAAGGTTGACGGCGAAGGAGATTTGGCTGACGGCAAAGTCTTTGCCGTCTTCTCGATAAAAAGCTGACGACAAAGTATTCTTTGCCGACTTATCTTTGCCGTCTGAGTTTGCCGTCAGCTTTCTGACGGCAAAGTCTTTGCCGTCTGTGATCCACAGACGGCAAATTACCAGTTTCCTGTAGTGATATATGCCACTACCACATTAACTTGCTACCCAAAATAAAAATAGTTTTGTAATTATTTAATATTTAAAATTATTTAAATAATAGTTTTCGTTACTGTTTTATTCATCTTATAGTATTTAAATATTTTATAAAGGTGTGGTTTCTCCACCATAATTACCTATGCATTATTTGGTTCACTCCGAACATTTTAGTTTTAGTATTTGAAAACTTTTATTGTTTGCTTGATTTTGAATTTGAATTTGAATCGGTTTCGAACTAACGCGAGATTAGCAACAGTAATCGAAGTGGCTTGGCATCATTAGCAGAGGGTTGTTGTAGCTTAATTATCCGGGCGTCACAATTCTCCTCCACTACAACAAATCTCGTCCCGAGATTTAAGGGGTGGAGTAAGGGGGAAATACTAGGTTACGAAATTCTAATGGATCTTCTTGGTCTTTGTTGCTTTTCTCGAAGAGGTCGATCCATTACGTTGATGTCTTCATTTCTCTGATTCAGGTCATCATGATGAAGTCGGCATCTTCTCTTCAGGGTCTCCATTGTACTTGCGGAAAAGATAAGGGGGAAGACTCGGGAAGGACGGAGCTCAGCACATATTAGGTACCAGGGGGCTATCTCAGTGAACGAGGCATAGAGGCATCTCTCGAGTTGAAATTCCAGAAAGTCATCGAGAGCAAGGTAAGATGGTGCAATACACTGGTGCGCGTCGATCCTAAACAAACGGTTTTTAACCCCTTTCCGCGGGCGGCATTTGGAACGTTCGCCAAGTGAGTGTGGGCGATAGGGGGTCCTTCCCACACGACCAAGAAACCGTCGGGGATAGGGAGTCTTGATGCATACAATTGTCCATATATAACCGTTTTCGATATCTTGAATATCCCAAATGCTTCATCCTTGCTATTCGTTTGTGCTCGCATTGCCATCGCAGTCGGAGTTTTGTGGTTCTGCCTAAAACCAGGCAGATTCTAGGCATAGAAGCTTTCCAAACAGATTGTAGGCAGATTCCAGGCACGGGAGATTTACGATGCCTGGCACATCACAAACAGTTCATGATTATAAACTGTGTACGCTAGGTAGAAAATCACACACATTTAGTTTTCCCGCACCATATGTGATAGGGTCTGACATCACACACGCTTTGCGAACGGCAACTGTGTGCATGCTTGCACACGTTTCCTCTCTGTGAACCGTCTCGGATTAACATGTATATCGCAAACGTTTGTGTTTTACCAACCGTGTGTGTCGTAATGACCTGCACAACATAATTTTGCCCTAATTTAATTGCTGCTATTTAAAATTCTACCTAATTTAAACTTGAAAGTAGGCTATAACTTTATTCATATCCATCAGGTTCAAACAACCAATGGATTATTCGATTCACAGGTACATATGTTTAAGAATTACATAAGCACCAAATAAAGAATGATGTACCAGGGTTCTATACTTGTACTATTACAGATGGTAAAGAAGGAGGCGACAAACATTCCAGTTGCTGAACAAGGTGAAGCGGAATGGCCCTATTGTGCTCTCCTAGATGCAGAAGGCACGCAGGACTCTAGTCTAACCCCTTGTGATGGCCGGCCGCCAATCATGTAGTTTGAGAGGTAATCTTGAGTAAACTGCTTCAGGATCCACTTCAAAAGAAAAAAGATTCACGTATTGTCATCTAACACAACTCATTACGGGTAGTAAAAAGAAGGCTACAGGGTTCTTACTTACCATCCTGCAGTTCACTGTTCTCTTGCATAAAGTGTAAACAAATAGTTCAATTGACATCTTTTGACCCATTTTAATAACAATCTTTATCAGTTTCCTCACTTCACTACAAAAAAGACACATCCGTGACATTTTGGGCCGAACGAATTTTTTTCCTGTCATACATATGACACTTCTATGACGATAATTGTGACAAAACCCGGTATTATCATAGATGTGGTGGGCTCCTACTTCTATGACAAAAAATCATGATAGAAAATGGGCTTTTCGTCCTGGGCGGGCCGGAGATGCCGCTGCATGACATTCTTTGGGCCGTCCATGACGGAAAAAACCGTGATAGAAGTGAGGGCGAGGAAAATTTTGGTGAGTTCCCGGTTACGGCGGGAGGTCGGGGGCCGAGCGATGCGCGTTTCTCTCGTACACGTACGCGCGTGTGTGCGAGACGTTGGCTCTAACTGAACCCGAGTGAGGCATTGGGCTCTAACTGAACCCGAGCGATTGCAGTGCAGGCTACGCGTTACTGTACCCGAGCGATCAATCGATGGCTGTTAACTGAACCCGATCGAGCGATTCCTTCACTACTGCTGCTAACTGAAACCGATCGATGCTGCCT
>NC_041390.1:587278448-587288175 GCF_002162155.2 Triticum dicoccoides
GTGGCGTTGCCTCTGGATGAACAGGACCCCATGGTGTGGAGCAAGGTTGTCAGAATCGTGATTTTGAATCGGATCGGAGCTCTGATGGTAGAATCGTAAATCGTAGAATCTTCACTACCAGGATCGTAGAAACGTAGATTTTATGAACTAAAATCGTAGAATCAGATGGGTAAGTTTGGATCGTAAAGTCGTAGAATCGTATAACAGTATCGCGATTCTAACAACCTTGGTGTGGAGGGCTGGATGAACAGTAGACGTGGAGGGGTGCCCGTGGAGGGGTGGTTGAACAGGACCCCGTGGTGTGGAGGGCTGGATGAACAGTAGATGGTGGAGGGGTGCCCGTGGAGGGGTGGTTGAACAGTAGCCGTACGAGTAGCGCGCGGTGGAAGCTGGATGAACAGGAGCCCGTGGAGGCTGGAGGAGGTCGACGGTAGCCCGTGGAGGCTGGAGGAGTTCGACGGTGGAGATGAACAGTATCCCGTGGAGTCCCGTTTTGCGGTACGCCACACCCCTCCCGATGAATAGGACCCCCGTTTCAACCGTAGGAGGTCCGTTTTGCCGTACGCCACACTCCTCAAGATCAACAGTACCCCATTTCGACCGTAGGAGGTCCGTTTCGTCCATTTTGCGGTACGCCACACCCCTCCCGATCAACAGGACCCCCGTTTCGACCGTAGGAGGTCTGTTTCGTCCGTTTTGCGGTACGCCAGACCCCTCTCGATGAACAGGATCCCGTTCCGAACGTGGCCGGTCGAACACAAGGCCGTTTCCTTCGTTCTGCGGTACGCCAGGCCTCGTTTCCATCGCTTGTTCCGTCCAAGCCCTCCTGATGAACACAACCACGCATTCCGTTCCGACCCAGCCGGTTGGCTCCCACGCGTTTCGTTGCCTCCCGATGAACACGAGCATTCCATTGCCTCCCCATGAACACGACGCATTCCGTTGCCTCCCCATGAACACGACGACTACGCTGTTTCTCCGTTCCGACCCAGCCATGTCAACGAGCCCTCGCCGTACGTATGCGCGAGTAGGCATTCGAGACCTCGCCCGTATGTACACATACGTGGCCGTATTTTCTTTCTTGCACCCTGGCCGCTGTACGTACGTGTACATGCTACGTGCGCGCCTCTACTACGACACGTGCGCGCCTCTACATCCACCAGTATATATGTACGTACACGTTCGCGACCAGAATGACAACGCTACGTACGCTTCGACCAGGTGGGTCCCGACTGTCAGGCACTTCCTTGCGTGCGAAGATGTAGCTGGTGGGTCCCAGCAGTCAGGGGGGCGAATTGTTTTGTTTTTTTTGCCCGGACGCACTTCCTTGCGTGCGAAGGTGTAACAGGTGGGTCCCAGCAGTCAGGGGGGAAACGTTTTTTTCGCGAAATACGGTGGCCCATCCGGTGGGTCCCCCGTTGTCAGGTGGAGGAAGAATTATTTTGCGCGTAATAAGGAGGCACTTCCTTGCTGCGGCCGTGGACCCAGCTGTCAGCGTCTCCACGCACAGTACTCTTTCGATGGAAGTCGGTCGTTGACCACATTGACCACGCCGCGCCGAGAGCACCACGGCGGTGGACGACGGCGAGGCCTAGGAAGGGGACGACACAGAGGCACGGAAGACTCGGCAGTTGTTTCCCATGCGGAGGGGAGTACGACTGTACGAGGGTTTACTGGTTTGTCTGCCGTTGCCGGAGAATAACAGCAGGTGTGGGTGAGTAGAGGGATGGCTAGGCCAGCGATGGGAGTATGGTGGGGCGGTGAGGCCTGCGCGGCAGCACAGCCGGCCGTGGGGAGGAGGGAGCAGGCAGTCCCGCAAGTGCTTGTTTGAGCGGCTGGAGCAGGAAGAGCAGAGATTGAAGAAGCACGACGGCTGTTGGATGGACATCCAACAGTCATTGCTTGTGCGTCAACCTTTTTTAGGAAAGCCTCAAATATGTGGAAAATAGCATACAACCCATCTGCCATTATTTCTAATAATTTACAGCCCATTTGCTAATTCTTAAGGTTTTTTTGGAGCCCATATTATTTTTGTTAGCATTACAGCCCATATTGTGGCCACGGTTAAAAAATTATACGAAATTTTGCATATTTCGGTGCGGTCCGAACTGTTTTTAATCCTGAAATTTCGAATCACGTTCAAACTAATTTTAAAAATAAATATATATCAATATAAAATCCAACAAATTCTCCACGCATAAAATTAATGTAATTTAAAATCTTGAAATGAAAAAAAGATATTTGAAACTAATTGCCGATTTGATGTGTTTTAAAAATGTACAACCCATTTCTCATTACTGATGGGCCATTTTCTTGGCCAGCCGAATGAAAGCTCTCCTCGTCTTGAAAGATTTGCAGCCCAACAGGCTTGACAAAGCGACTTACTTGGCAAATCACAAAAAAACTGGGCTGTGGTCGTGGACCTAGCTGTCAGCCTCTCCACGTACAGTACCCTTCCGATGGAAGTCGTTCCTTGACCACGTTGACCACACCGCGTGGAGAGCACCATGGCGGTGGACGACGGCGAGGCCTAGGAAGGGGATGACGCGGAGCCGGGGAAGACGCGGCAGTGGAAGCCCGCGTGGAGAGGAGTATGAGTGTTCACTGGTTCGGCTGCGGTGTGAGGCTGCCGTCGCCGCAGGGCCTGGCCAGCGGTGGGAATAGTAGGGGGCGGTGAGGCCTCTGCGGCAGCACAGCCGGCCACGGGAGGCAGGAGCATGCGGCACGACCGGTGCTGCTTTGGGCGGCTGGAGCAAGAAGACCAGACGTTGAAGAAGAGCTACGGCCGTTGGATGGACATCGTACGGTCACTGGAGTTAGAATCATTCATATTGACTAAGTTGACAAAGCCCTTCGTCCCCGTCAACTTTGTAGGCCCACAAGTCAGCCTCCCACCAAGGTGGGTCCTAGCTAGCCGGGGGAGTATTCATTTTTTGTGCGTAATAAGGAGGCACTTCCGGTTGGTCCGAGCTAACAGCGGGGGGAACGCTTTTTTCATGAAATACGATGGTCCGTCCGGTGGGACCCAGCAGTCAGGGGGAAACGATTTTTTTTGCAAAATACTGGTGGCCCGTACGATGGGTCCCCGTTGTCAGGTGGAGGAATAATTATTTTCCGCGTAATAAGGAGGCAGTTCCTTGCGGCTGCCGTGGACCTAGTTGTCAGCCTCTCCACGTACATTACTCTTCCGATGGAAGTCGGTCTTTGACCACATTGACCACGCCGCGCCGAGAGCACCACAGCGGTGGACGACGACGAGGCCTAGGAAGGGGACGACGCGTAGCCAGGCAAGACGCGGCAGTGGATGCCCACGCGGAGAGGAGTACGAGCGTTCACTGGTTCGGCTGCGGTGTGAGGCTGCTGTCGCCACAGAATAACAGGGGGTGTGGGTGAGTGGAGGGATGGCTTGGCCAGTGGTGGGAGTAGTATGGGGGCGGTGAGGGCTCCGCGGTAGCACAGCCGGCCACGAGAGGCAGGAGCAGGCGGCACGACCGGCGCTGCTTTGGGCGGCTGGAGCAAGAAGACCAGAGGTTGAAGAAGCACTATGGCCGTTGGATGGACATCATATGGTCACTGGAGTATTGACTAAGTTGACAAAGCCCTCCGTCCCCGTCAACTTAGTAGGCCCACAAGTCAGCCCAACAATATGGTGGATCCCAGCTAGCAGGGAGTATTTATTTTTTAGGGCGTAATAAGGAGGCACTTCCTTGCGTGCGAAGATATAGCTGGTGGGTCTGACCTGTCAGCGGGGGGAACGTTTTTTTCGTGAAATACAGAGGCCCTTCCTGTGGGTCCTAGCTGTCAGGTCGAGGAATCATTATTTTGCGCGTAAAAAGGAGGCATTTCCTTGCGTGCGGTCGTGGACCCAGCTGTCAGCCTCTCCACGTACAGTCCACTTCCGATGGATGTCGTTCATTGAGCACGTTGACCAGGCCGCACCGAGAGCACCAGGGCGGTGGATGACGGCGAGGTCTAGGAAGGGAACGACACGGAGCCAGGGAATACTCGGTAGTTGTCTCCCACGCGGAGGAGTACGAGGGTTTACTGGTTCGTCTGCCATCGCGGGAGAATAACATCATATGTGGGTGAGTAGAGGGATGGCTAGGCCAGCGATGGGAGTACGGTGGGGCCATGGGGCCTGCGCGGCAGCATAGCCGGCCGCGGGAGGATGGAGCAGGCAGTCCTGCTAGCGCTTGTTTGAGCGGCTGGAGCATGACGAGCAGAGATTGAAGAAGCACGACAGCCGTTGGATGGACATCCAACAGTCACTGCTCTCGTGTGTTGACTAAGTTGATAGGGTGTTGCGTGTGCGTCAAACCTTTTTTATGAAAGCATACGCGTCAACCTATAGTAGGCGTACAAGTCAGCCTCAAATCTGTGGAAAACAACATACAACCCATTTGTCATTATTTCTAATATGTATGATGTCTACTACGCAACCTTCTTCTTGTAGACGTTGTTGGGCCTCCAAGTGCAGAGGTTTGTAGGACAGTAGCAAATTTCCCTCAAGTGGATGACCTAAGGTTTATCAATCAGTGGGAGGCGTAGGATGAAGATGGTCTCTCTCAAGCAACCCTGCAACCAAATAACGAAGAGTCTCTTGTGTCCCCAACACACCCAATACAATGGTAAATTGTATAGGTGCACTAGTTCGGCGAAGAGATGGTGATACAAGTGCAATATGGATGGTAGATATGGGTTTTTGTAAACTGAAAATATAAAAACAGCAAGGTAGCAAGCAGTAAAAGTGAGCATAAACGGTATTGCAATGATAGGAAACCAGGCCTAGGGTTCTTACTTTCACTAGTGCAAGTTCTCTCAACAATAATAACATAATTGGATCATATAACTATCCCTCAACATGCAACAAAGAGTCACTCCAAAGTCACAAATAGAGGAGAACAAACGAAGAGATTATGGTAGGGTACGAACCCACTATCGGTGTCAAAACCGACGGATCTCGGGTAGGGGGTCCCGAACTGTGCGTCTAGGCGGATGGTAATAGGAGACAAGGGACATGAAGTTTTACCCAGGTTTAGGCCCTCTTGATGGAGGTAAAACCCTACGTCCTGCTTGATTAATATTGATGATATGGGTAGTACAAGAGTAGATCTACCACGAGATTAAGGAGGCTAAACCCTAGAAGCTAGCCTATGGTATGATTGTTGTATGTTATGTTGTCCTATGGACTAAAACCCTCCGGTTTATATAGACACCGGGGAGGGTTAGGGTTACACAAAGTCGGTTACAATGGTAGGAGATCTAAATATCCGCATCGCCAAGCTTGCCTTCCACGTCAAGGAAAGTCCCTTCCGGACACGGGACGAAGTCTTCAATCTTGTATCTTCATAGTCCAGGAGTCCGGCTGAAGGTATAGTCCGGCTACCCGGACACCCCCTAATCCAGGACTCCCTCAGTAACCCCGAACCAGGCTTCAATGATGACGAGTCCGGTGCACAGATTGTCTTCGGCATTGCAAGGCGGGTTCCCCTTTCAGATTTCGTGTACCTGTTGAATAATGTCCTGTTCTTTATAAATGCAGCGCTCCTTGGCTTCTACGCACAATAAGGGCCGCCTTCCACGTGTCCAATGAATACGAAGAGTCTGAATGTTTTTGCATTCACACCCCTAGCCGCATAAATGAGCCGCCTATTTAAAGGGATGGGGATTCAGATCCAGACCACACCTTCTCTTCTCCGCAAGTAATCATCAGAGCGCCTCCAGTAAAGGTCCATTCTGCCATGGCCAGCCGTCGCAACTCCTCCTCTTGGCCTTCCAGTCCTAAGCCTAGAGACTGGGAGAGGTGCTCCATCCCGCATAGCGAGCTAGTATCACTTCAGACCAAGGGATTCCTCCCTCTGGCCTATATGGTCCCGGTCCGAGCCGGTCTCGCCACCTATAATGGCGGAGAGCAAGCGGAGAGCACCCCCAATCCCTCCAAAGCAGAGCGGGTATGCCTCATCCCTTATCTAATAAGAGGACTTGGATTTCCAATTCATCCGTTCCTTCGGGGGCTTCTGGAGTTCTATGGCCTCCAGCTGCACAACCTCACGACCGCCTCTATATTGCATATCGCGGGCTTCGTCGCCCTTTGCGAGCTATTCTTAGGTGTTGAGGCTCATTTCGCGCTGTGGAAGAGGCTATTCTGCCTGGTGCCCCATTCTCAGGAGGGGTCAATATATGAAGTGGGCGGAGCCGAAGTGTGGCGCATCGCCGGGACCGGATATCTATCCGGAACACCAAAGAAGGCATCCGAGGACTGGCCTTCAGAATGGTTTTATATGGAGGATGTCCCACTGTCGGATCCTATTCGGACCGGCCTCCCCGAATTCAACAGTGCTCCCCTGAAGAAACGCTTAAGCTGGCGTCCACGAAGCTCTCAGAGAGAAAGTGACAGAGGCGTCCTTTACCTGATGGGCCGGATAAGACTATTGGCTCATTCCGGACTAACCATGATTGGAGTCATGGCCGTATGCATCATGCGGGGGGTGCAGCCGCTTCAGTACAGAGGCCACCCCATGTGGGATTTTAACGGGGAGGATGACGCCACCCGTTACGGTCGTCAGGGGCCGGACTCAACTGCCGCTCTAGTAAAGATCTTGTCCTCTTTGTACAAGGGAGAAGAGGAGGAATTCCTCCGCGTCAACCCACAGGGTGGATTTACTATGTACAACCCTCCAAGTTGGGTAAGAGGACAATTTTGCTTGCCCATCCGTTTTACATTCCCATGATTAAATATATAGTCTAACGACTTCAACGCAGGAACTGCGTCAGGAAGTAAAGGACATAAACAGCCGTCCTCCATAGCCCGAGGATCCAGAACGGTCCCTCGATCCGGCCTCCGAAGAGGATCCGGACATATCGGTGGAGCTGATTGATGGGGTGTTTTATCAGCTGAACAAGGACAATACCTTGGTGGCCATTACGGCCGATTACCCAGAGTTAATCCCGGCCTCCCAGGTAACTGAGACCGGAGTCCCATCACCTTGGAAAGGGATCCATCCTCATGTGTTTTCAGTTTTCCTGACAACAACCGTGTTTTGCAGGGGAGGTTCCTGAGGCGGGAGGCCGATCCTACGGCGGCTAGCCAACGAGGGGCTGCAGGGCCCCGTGGGGTAAAATGGAATGTAGTCCGGACTAAGGCGCCGGCGCAAAGGTATAGCACGCCTTTTTATTCCCATGTGTTATTCCTTCAAGGCATATTAACACTCGTGCTCGGTGCAGGACAAAGAGGCCTCACCGGACTATATCCGGAGAGGCTGCCAATCGCGCCTCCACCAGCCAGGCTCCACAGCCCGGTCCGGAGGCGGAGGTGAACACGAGGCACACACCGGACGCTCCTCTGACAGAGGATGCGGACAGGCTGTCTGCCACCCATTCCGAGGTGGAGAGTTCCATGAATCACCGGCGCCGCCGGACAGTTCTTCGCGACGCTTGTTTCTCCCAAGGGGCGTTGGATGCCTTCAATTCGGGAGATGCGTATCTCCATGCCGCTCAAAATGGTCTAGCCAGAGCCATGGAGCAATATGTAAAAGACATACGGGTGAGAAAATTTGATAGTTATATGGATCAGTAGCCCCCGAGACTTGAAACAGTTAGAATAACTGATTTAAGGATCATGTAACTTGCAGGCTCTTTCAGAGAAGAATACCCAACTGTCCCAGGAGCTAAAAGAGTGCAAAGCCCAACTTGAGGCCGCACTAGCCGCAACAGGGGAGCCCAAGGGGACCCCCTCTGGTAATATATGCTTCAAAAAGATAAGTATTATGCAAAATGCGGCGTATGTGCTAATCTGAGAAATGATATTGCAGATGGCGCCGGACTAGATCCGGAAAAGCAACAACTTCTACGCCGGCTAGAGGCTGGTGAGAGCGTGCTGACAAAGGTGAGGCGGGATAAGAATGATCTTCATGATGCCAACACCAAGCTGGACATTGAACTAAAAGATGTTCGTGCCCAGCTGTCGGACTCCACTAAGGAGAATCAACGGCTTCGACACGGCATATTTAGTAAGTGCTTAAACGAACTCTGAAAAAGGAGTTCGGCGAAGAAGTCGACTAACAGAGTTATGTCTGTAGGTATGCTAACAGGTCGTCCTGCAGAGGAGATGCCCTGTTCTACGGGTGACCTTCTTCCCGAGCTCTCGCAACTGCACGAGCGAGTTCGGCATGCGATGCAAGGTGTTGCCCAAGCCTTATGGCCTTCCCTCTCCATGCCTGAGGGCCTTGGAGAGCTTGCAGAGAAGCTGAAGGGAGCGCGGCAGCGCTTCCGGTTGTGGAAGATATCGGCCTGCCGTCAAGGTTCTAGGGAGGCCTGGGCCATGGTGAAGACGCGGTACACGAAGGCTGACCCAAACCACATGGTCGAGGTCGGACCCGTGGGGCCCGATGGGAAGGAGATCCCTGTAAGCTTAGTGTATGACCAAGTAGAATTGGCCGCAAAGTATTCCCAGCAGGACTGTAAGCTAGACAGCCTGTTGGATGGTATTGAAGAGGAATACGATCAGTCATAATGACTATGTAATTTTAATTGACATGTGTAATGCCTTCTAGCCGTATTGTAGATCGTTTGTCGTTGCCGACCTTTTCGCTTCGACCTCGGGACCTGACGGTCCGGAGTGTGTCCGAATACCCTTGCGGTTATATAAGAACCGGGGTATGCATGGATGTAACACCCTCGATGCGACTATATCTCCCACGTGTCGAGGCACGACTTAGAGGCATAATCGCATTGAAGGCATATGTCGCAAATCAGGTAATCATCACAAACATCCCATGTAATAAAGATAATGAAAAGGGATAACATAGTTGGCTTACACTCGCCATGTCAATCAAGTACATAAATAACATACATCACCAAACACTCATGGCCCGACTACGGCGCCAAAATGAAAGATAACCCAACAAGCGACATGGTCCTGATCACCCCCAACTGGGCTCCACTACTGATCATCAGGAAAGGAAACATAGTAACATTGAGAGTCCTCGTCGAACTCCCACTTGAGCTCGAGCGCGTCACCTGGAGCGGAATCACCTGGACCTGCATCTGGTGTAATAGTAATCTGTGAGCCACAGGGACTCAACAATCTCGCACCCTCGCGATCAAGACTATTTAAGCTTAATAGGTAGGATAAGGTAATTATATGTGGAGCTGCAGCAAGCGACTAGCATATATGGTGGCTAACTTATTCGCAAAAGAGAGCGAGAAGAGGAGGCAAAGCGCGAGCGAGAAGCTAAAGGACAACCTGCGCAAGCATTACTCCAACACCGCGTCCACTTCCCGGACTCCGCCGAGAAGAGGCCATCACGGTAACACACATGGTTGATTCATTTTAATTAAGTTAAGGTTCAAGTTATCTACAATCGGACATTAACAAATTCCCATCTGCCCATAATCGCGGGCACGGCTTTCGAAAGTTCAAATCCCTACAGGGGAGTCCCAACTTAGCCCATGACAAGCTCTCACGGTCAACGAAGGAATAGACCTCCTCCCGAGACGTTCCGATCAGACTCGGTACCTCGGTTCTTTAAGACAACTCCGACAATGGTAAAACAAGTCCAGCAACACCACCTGCTGTGCCGATAAATCCCGATAGGAGCTGCACATTTCTCGTTCTCAGGGCACACCGGATAAGCTAAGCGTACGGGAGCCAACATAACCCAAGTTGCCAAGGGACGGCCCCGCACGGTGCTCTAGGTTGTACCAACACTCAGAGGAGCACTGGCTC
>NC_041390.1:587288525-587290786 GCF_002162155.2 Triticum dicoccoides
CTAGGTGGCAAATGGTAAAACCAACATTGGGCATTGCTGGAGGAGTTTTATTCAAGGCGGACTGTCTAGGGGTTCCCATTATAACCCAACCGCGTAAGGAACGCAAAATCCGGGAATATAACACCGATATGACGGAAACTAGGGCGGCAAGAGTGGAACAAAACACTAGGCGAGAGGCCGAGCCTTCCACCCTTTACCAAGTATATAGATGCAATAAGATAACATGGCAATATAATGATATCCCAACAAGTAAATAAATGTTCCAACAAGGAACGGTCTCCAATCTTCACCTGCAACTAGCAACGCTATAAGAGGGGCTGAGCAAAGCGGTAACATAGCCAATCAACGGTTTTCTAGGACATGGTGGGTTAAAGGTTTGACATGGCAATTGGGAGGCTTGAAAGCAAATGGTAGGCATCATAGCATTGGCATAGCAAAAGAGCGAGCAAACTAGCATAGCAAAGATAGTAGTGATTTCGAGGGTATGATCATCTTGCCTGCAAAGCTGTCAGAGTTGACTGGATCCTCGAAAGCAAACTCAATGGGCTCCTCGTTAGCGAACTCGTCTCCCGGCTCTACCCAAACAAGACAAACAAGCAACAAGGACACAATCAACCACGTGCAAGGATCAAACAATATGATGCAATGATGATATGCTACGCGGGATGCGATGCGGGATGCATATGCAAGATGTGAAAGGAAATGCATGAACCTGGCCTCAACTTGGGAATCCAAGTGTGCCACTAGAAAAATGAGATGCAATCACTTGAAAACGATATAAAGAACGCCGGAATCGGAGTTACGGTTTGGAAATGGCAAGCGATTCAAATATGACACCGGTCTGCGATTTACAGCAAGTGACCATCTAAATGCAATGAGATGAACATGCTACAGCACCCAAACATGACAACAAAATACATGGAAGGGATGCATTCAAGATGCTTAACAAAAGTCTAGCACTGAGCTACGGCCAAATCATCCATTAATAGGTTCAAACAAGCATGGCAAAAATGCATATGGCAAACAGATCTCACACTTAGTGAAATTAACACTTGTCTGGAATTTCAGACCAAGTAGCACTGTTCGGAGCAACGAAACTACATGCTACAGGACCTAAACATGGCAAAGTAAGACATGGCATGGAGCTACTCAAATAGCTTAACAAAAGTCCCTTAGTGACCTTGAGCCAAAAGGGATTAGAAAATATACTAACAAGCATGTGAACATAGCAAAAGCATAATCAGTTTTTAGACAGTGAAAACCGGCACATGCTGAAACTTAACTCAAGTAGGCATGTTAACGAGCTCGATGCACTCACTAGGGAGCAAGACATGATAAGCTAAGCATACATCTATCAAGAACACACAAAATGCAAACTAGACATGGCAAGAACAATGGCATATCATGCACTAATCAACTACAACATCATCGGCAAAATTGCAAACAAGTTGACAATCTGCCCAGATTCACAAAGTAGCAAAAGTAGAGCTCGATTACCTCAAGCTAGGGTGCTCCATAATTTCAAACAAAGACATGGATGGATAGAGCACTACAAGATTAATAAAACATCCTTATTGATCATCCTCAAAAGAGGCACGAATCTCTCGGAAACAACATGAACATATGACAACATGAGATAAACAGCTCAAGGACTTAGTGGAATTGCTAAGTCCATGAAAATAGAATTACCAAGTGCACCACTTTGCAAGCTTGCACTAGACACCACACACATCACAAAAATACATGGGTTGCACCTCTGGAAAGATGACAAAACCCTTAACAAAACATATGTAGAGCATCAGGGCATATCATGCACACAATAATCATGGTAAAAATGACAAAAACCTAAATGGAGTAGCAGATCTGACAATTAACTCAAGTAGCCCTCTTCTAACAGCATTTCGGGCATCAAGATGAACTCAAATGAAAATGATGCAATGGAATAAAATGATGTACTCTCTGAGACGAACAATTTGATATGCTATATGCATCGGAGCTACGGATGCAAAGTTACGAGGCCACGAACATGAGCACTTGGATCTGAGAAATTGGGGACTTAGAAGAAAAACAACCTCTCTGGGACAGACCTAGGGTTTGCACGGAAACCGAGGTGGCGGCGCACTGTTCACCGGCGGGGATGAGGGTGGCGACCGGCGAGGGTGAGGTCGCCGGATCCGGCGCTCCCGCGGCCGGATCTAGCCGGAGACGAGGCGGGGTGGCGGCGGCCGGCCGGAGGACGGGCGAGGCGGAGCGGCGGTGGC
>NC_041390.1:587291217-587326688 GCF_002162155.2 Triticum dicoccoides
GGCGCGGATGTGTCCGTTTAGGCGGCGGACATGTCCGGCGGCGGACATGTCCGGCGGCGGCGGGGAGATTTTTTTTAGGGTTAGGGGGGAGAGGATCCGCGAATTTGGAATGGGGGGTGTATATATAGGCATAGGAGGGGCTAGGAGAGTCCAAACGAGGTGCGGTTTTTGGCCACACGATCGTGATCGAACTATCTAGATGATGGAGCAGAGTTAGGTGGGTTTTGGCGAAAATGGAGGGGTGTTGGGCTGCAACACACACGAGGCCTTTTCGGCCCCTCGGTTAACCGTTGGAGTATCAAACGAAGTCCAAATGGTACGAAACTTGACAGGCGGTCTACCAGTAGTAAACCAAGGCCGCTTGGCAAGTCTCGGTCCAATCCAGAAATGTTTAATCCCCACACATGAAAGAAAGGTAGAAATGACCACCGGAGGAGAACGAAGCGCCGGAATGCAAAACGGACAACTGGGAAAATGCTCGAATGCATGCGATGAACACGTATGCAAATGCAATGCACATGATGACATGATATGAGATGCATGACAATGATAACAACACACGGAGACAAAAACCCGAACCCGAGAAAATAAAATAACTTAACGCCGGAAACGGCAAGAGTTGGAGTACAAATTGGGTAAGTTACATCCGGGGTGTTACAATGGAGACCAGGCGTAGGGGTCATTAGTGCTTTATCAGACAAGTGCCCAACTAGTTGTGTTATATTACATGGTTAGTAAGAAACATCTTCCAGGGAGAATAGTTCCGTTAGGGGTTCCTTTCCCTGGGAGGGATGCCCTAAAGTGCATGTCCGGACTGTGAAAAAAAAGAGACGTAGAAAAAACATCTGGGGGCACATAAATAAATAAGTAAAAAGTTCATCTTTAGTTCACCGACCGAATATTCCCTTAAGAACGCTAGCTTTCGGCTTCACCCAGTCTGAGGTACACATCCGGCTGACCCGGCAGTAACAATCGCAGAGGTGCTCCCTTTACCACCCAGCCGAACAATCGGGAACATAGGGGTAAGCACAGGAGCCAGGCAACCCAGCTTGGCCAAAACTTAAGTCATATCGGTACATATAATGGTGAATAAAAGGTACATGCGGAAGTTTGACACATGTGTAGGGCATGAAGCCCGTATAAATAAGCTTCTGTTTAAAGAAGCCCCCAGGTTTAGTGAGCGCGGGTAGCGCATCACTTAATGAGCCTTTAAGGGCTATAAGAGAGAAAAGGGGGAAGGAGAGAAATGTAAGATAGAAAATGTAAAAAATGGACAGAGGAAGGAGACGAACACAGAGTCCGGCGCTAGGCATAGAATCTTCGGAGACGGGCTGCGTTCCATGGGTTCGGCTCGAGTTGGTTGTCCGATGCATCTCGCAGGCGGTACGCTCCACCCGTCAGGATTTGGTCGATTATGAAGGGACCTTCCCACTTGGGCTTGAGTTTGTCCTTTTTCTTGTCCGGCAGGCGTAGAACTAGTTCGCCAACATTGTAATTTTTGGCCCGTACTTCTCTGCTTTGATATCTTCGAGCCTGCTGTTGATAGAACACGGAACGGGCTTTTGCCACATCACGCTCCTCCTCCAAGGCGTCCAAACTGTCCTGCCGATCGAGCTCGGCTTCTCTTTCTTCGTACATGCGCACTCGAGGTGAGTCATGAATTATGTCGCAAGGCAAAACTGCCTCTGCGCCGTACACCATGAAGAATGGTGTGTATCCGGTGGTGCGATTCGGCGTGGTCCGTAGCCCCCGGAGTACGGAGTCGAGCTCCTCTACCCAGTGCATGTTGAATTCATTGAGGGACCGCACTAATCTGGGTTTGATGCCGCTCATGATAAGACCATTTGCACGTTCGACCTGGCCGTTAGTTTGTGGGTGATAGACGGAAGCATAATCGAGCTTGATGCCCATGTTTTTGCACCAGAGTTTTATCTCGTCGGCCGTAAAGTTTGTGCCATTATCAGTGATGATGCAGTGGGGGACGCCGTAACGGTGTACGACCCCGGATATAAAGTCTATCACCGGTCTGGATTCGGCCGTCTTAACAGGCTTGGCTTCTATCCATTTGGTGAACTTGTCCACCATGACTAGTAAGTATTTTTTCTTGTGGGTTCCGCCTTTAAGGGGTCCAACCATGTCAAGCCCCCAGACCGAGAAAGGCCAAGTGATGGGGATAGTTTGGAGGGTGGTGGGTGACATATGGCTTTGGTATGCAAAAAGCTGGCAACCGACGCATCATTGGACCAAGTCCTGAGCGTCTGCCCGGGCCGTTGGCCAATAAAAGCCTGTACGGAAAGCCTTGCTTACAAGGGACCGAGCTGCAGCGTGATGACCATCGAGTCCGGCATGAATTTCAGCCAGCAAGTTCTGCCCTTCCTCTTCGGAGATGCACCTTTGAAGGACTCCGGTAGTGCTTTTCTTATAAAGTTCTCCCTCATGGACTTTATAGGCCTTAGATCACCGCACTATGCAGCGTGCCTCATTTTGGTCCTCTGGGAGCTCCTGCCTAGTAAGGTAGGCCAGGAATGGTTCTGTCCACGGGGCGATGACGGCCACTATTACGTGGGCTGAAGTTGTAATTTCATTGGCAGAGCCTCCGATTATGTCAGATTGTTCGGTGTCGGACAGTGCGGTTGGGTCCGGGCTGTTATTACTAGGTTCCCCTTCCCATACTACGGATGGCTTGAACAGCCTTTCCAAGAAGATGTGGGGGGGGGGGACTGCATCGCATTTTGCGCCGATGCGTGCCAGGACGTCTGCCGCCTGATTGTTTTCCTGGGCTATATGGTGAAATTCGAGCCCCTCGAACCGAGCTGACATTTTTAAGACGGCGTTGCGGTAAGCTGCCATTTTTGGATCCTTGGCATCGAAGTCTCCATTTATTTGGGATATCGCGAGGTTCGAATCCCCGCGCACCTCTAGGCGTTAAATGCCCATGGATACTGCCATCCGGAGACCATGTAAAAGGGCCTCATATTCGGCTGCATTGTTGGAGTCCGTGTACATAATCTGGAGTACATATTGAACTGTGTCTCCTATGGGGGACGTCAAAACGACGCTAGCCCCTAGTCCAGCCAACATTTTGGAGCCGTCGAAATGCATGATCCAGTTTAAATATGTGCCGTACTCTTTAGGGAGTTCGGCCTCCGTCCATTCTGCGACGAAGTCGGCCAAAACTTGTGACTTGATGGCTCGCCGTGGCTTATAAGTTATGTCGAACGGGAGGAGCTCGATGGCCCATTTTGCAATCTGGCCCGTTGCATCACGGTTGTTTATAATATCGTTGAGTGGTACTTCCGATGCTACTGTTATCAAACACTCTTGAAAGTAGTGTCGTAGCTTCCGGGATGCCATGAATACCGCGTATGCAATCTTTTGATAATGCGGGTACCGTGATTTGCATGGAGTGAGGACAGTGGACACGTAGTAGACCGGCTTTTGAAGGGGGAATTTGTGTCCGTCCATTTCCCGCTCGACGACGAGCACTGCGCTGACAACCTGGTGGGTTGTTGCAATGTACAATAGCATTGGTTCGCCGATGTTTGGCGCGGCCAGGACTGGGTTTGTTGCCAATATGGCTTTTATTTCGTCGAGTCCGGCCGTGGCGGTATCCGTCCACTCGAAGTGTTTGGCGCGCCGGAGGAGGCGATAGAGGGGTAGTGCCTTTTCTCCCAAGCGGGAGATGAAGTGGCTTAGAGCCGCCACGCATCCGGTTAATTTTTGTATTTGTTTGAGGTCCTTTGGGATATCCAATTGTGACAACGCTCGGATTTTGGCTGGATTTGCTTCGATTCCTCTACCGGATACAATGAAGCCCAAGAGCTTTCCGGCTGGAACACCGAAAACGCATTTTTTCGGGTTGAGCTTGATGTCATATGTTTAGAGGTTATCAAATGTAAGCCTCAAGTCATCTACTAGAGATTCGACATGTCTTGTTTTTACGACCACATCATCCACGTATGCCTCCACTGTTTTGCCGATCTGGTTTGCCAGACATGTCTGAATCATGCGCTGATATGTTGCGCCGGCGTTTTTGAGCCCGAAGGGCATTGTGTTGAAGCAGAATGGGCCGTATGGTGTGATGAATGCCGTTGCGGCTTGGTCTGACTCTGCCATCTTGATTTGATGGTAGCTGGAGTATGCGTCGAGGAGACACAATGAATCGTGTCCTGCAGTGGCGTCGATAATTTGATCGATGCGGGGGAGGGGGAAGGGATCCTTTGGGCAAGCCTTGTTAAGGTCTTTAAAATCAACGCACAGGCGCCAGGATTTGTCCTTCTTTGGTACCATCACCAAGTTTGCTAGCCAGTCCGGATGTTTTATATCTCTGATGAATCTGGCCTCCAATAGCTTGGTTAGCTCCTCTCCCATGGTCTGTCTCTTGGGTTCGGAGAAATGCCGAAGGGCTTGTTTGACAGGTTTGAATCATTTTAGGATATTTAAGCTGTGTTCGGCCAGCCTGCGTGGGATCCCTGACATGTCTGAAGGGTGCCAGGAGAAGATGTCCCAATTTTCACGTAGGAATTCTCACAATGCGGCGTCTACATCAGGGTTTAATTGTGCCCCGATGGAAGCTGTTTTATTGGGGTCTGTTGGATGGACCTGGAATTTGACTATTTCGTCTGCTGGTTTAAAGGAGGTGGACTTGGATCTTTTGTCGAGTATCACATCATCCCTGTTTAACGTGGAGCGCAGCATAGTCAGTTCCTCAGCCGCTAGGGCCTCGGACCGTGCCTCAAGGGCTAATGCGGCTGTCTTGTTTTCGGCGCGGAGCACTATGTCCGGGTCACTAGCGAGAGTGATAATTCCGTTCGGCCCGGGCATTTTGAGCTTCATGTACTCGTAATGGGGTATTGCTTGGAAGATTGTAAATGCTTCCCGCCCTAGCAGAGCGTGGTATCCACTACTGAACGGGGCCACCTGGAACATGACCTCTTAGGACCTATAATTATCCGGCGTGCCGAACACCACATCTAGTGTGATTTTTCCTGTAGAACGCGCTTCCCGACTGGGAATTATTCCTCTAAAGGTTGTGCTGCTTCGCTCGATGCAGTTCCAGTCTATTTCCATTTTTTTGAAGGGTTTCTTCATAAATGAGGTTCAATCTGCTGCCTCCGTCCATGAGTACCTTGGTGAGGCGAAAGCCGTCCACTATTGGACTGAGGACCAATGCGGCTAGATCTCGAGCTGTTCGGAATTTAGGTTCATCACTGGCATTAAAAGTAATAGCCGTGTCACTCCATGGGTTTATTGTTGCTACTTGATAAACTTCAGCAAGGCTACGGAGTGTTCTTTTTCGCATATTATTTGATGCGAAAGTCTCGAAGACTGTTAAGACTGTACTGGTGTCCCTGAGGTGGCTTTCTGTGGCCTCCGGAATTAGGAGATCTTCGCCAATTTTGGCCACCTGCCGGAGTATCCAACATGCTCTAAGGCTGTGAGTTGGTGTGGCGTCCTCTGTACTATGAATTTTACAGGGTCCATTAAGCCATCCTTCCAGTATGGTTCCATGCCCTGTAGAGGGTTTTGGTTTTTTGATGTTTAACCCGGGTGTTTGACAATGATGCACCCTTTTATTTCGGACAGGGTTTCTATTCAGGGCCGGATTGTCTCAAAATTTTATTTCGGTTTTCCAGGCGCTTTCCATCGCACAGTACTTTTGTACTATGGACGCCAAGTCAGCGAAACGTGTAATATCACAACGATTTATGGCGTTAAGGATTCCCTTGTCCGTGCAATTATTGCAGAATATTGAGATTGCGTCTTCCTCGCGGCAGTCCTTTATCCTGTTCATAACCAGGAGGAATCTGGCCCAGTAATGATGTACTGTTTCTTCGGGCTTTTGCCTGATTTGGGATAGATCGCTTACGTTCGGGTGGGTGGGTGGAGTTAAATCCGAAACCTCACCCAATCTGAGACTCAAAGGCCAAGGAGTTTCCGAACTTTGAAGTTTGGATTCTTGGGAGTTGTCCAATGAATCTAGCCCGTTGCCTGATTCTAAGTTCAGGTCTTGAGTTACATCCTCCCCTCCGCGGGTATCCGGCTTGGAGGGATCGGGAATCCGGACGTAGCTAGTCCTTAAGATAGATGAAGGGTCGCCGCACTGCGCCTCTACCACGACAACGTGATGGGTGTCTTGGGGAGAGTTAATTTCTCTTAGATCAGGTTTAAGCCCAACCTCGTCGTAATCCGTAGCGACCCCCCGGGCGGCGATGCGATCCAAGAGCTCGTTTATGGAAGAGAGCTCCATTGGATCTAACTGCTCGATGAGTTCCGAGCTGACGTGAAGATTGCTTTTGATGACCCAAGAGGTCACCATCGGCGCAACAGCCGAACAGGCGGTCATAAGAAAACCACCTAGCCGGAGAGTTTGGCCGACAGCCAAGGCTCCCTTAGCAATGGCGCCGTCTTTAAAGACGGGAAGAGGCATCCTTCCTGATTGCGATGACACAGAGGAACTCTCAATGAAAGCACCAATGTCGGTGTCAAAACCGGCGGATCTCGGGTAGGGGGTCTCGAACTGTGCGTCTAGGCGGATGGTAACAGGAGACAAGGGACACGAAGTTTTACCCAGGTTCGGGCCCTCTTGATGGAGGTAAAACCCTACGTCCTGCTTGATTAATATTGATGATATGGGTAGTACAAGAGTAGATCTACCACGAGATTAAGGAGGCTAAACCCTAGAAGCTAGCCTATGGTATGATTGTTGTATGTTATGTTGTCCTACGGACTAAAACCCTCCGGTTTATATAGACACCGGAGAGGGTTAGGGTTACACAAAGTCGGTTACAATGGTAGGAGATCTAAATATCCGCATCGCCAAGCTTGCCTTCCACGTCAAGGAAAGTCCCTTCCGGACACGGGACGAAGTCTTCAATCTTGTATCTTCATAGTCTAGGAGTCCGGCTGAAGGTATAGTCCGGCTACCCGGACACCCCCTAATCCCGGACTCCCTCACCCACCTCAAAGTTATTCTTTCCAATCAATCCGTTGGGCTATTCCTATAAGTGTCACAAACAGCCCTAGAGTTCATACTAGAATAACACCTTAAGATACAAATCAACCAAAACCCTAATGTCACCTAGATACTCCAATGTCACCTCAAGTATCCGTGGGTATGATTATACGATATGCATCACACAATCTCAGATTCATCTATTCAATCCAACACATAGAACCTTAAAGAATGCTCAAAGTTTCTACAGGAGAATCACGACGAAAACGTGTGCCAACCCCTATGCATAGGTTCATGGGTGAAACTCGCAAGTTGATCACCAAAACATACATCAAGTGAATCAATAGAATACACCATTGTCACCACGGATATCCCACGCAAGACATACATCAAGTGTTCTCAAATCTTTAAAGACTCAATCCGATAAGATAACTTCAAAGGGAAAACTCAATCCATTACAAGAGAGAAGAGGGGGAGAAGAAACATAAGATCCAACTATAATAGCAAAGCTCGCGATACATCAAGATCGTTCCAAATCAAGAACACGAGAGAGAGAGAGAGACCAAACACATAGCTACTGGTACATACCCTCAGCCCTGAGGGTGAACTACTCCCTCCTTGTCATGGAGAGCGCCGGGATGATGAAGATGGCCACCGGTGAGGGTTCCCCCCCTCCGGCAGGGTGCCGGAACAGGGTCCCGAGAGGTTTTTGGTGGCTACAGAGGCTTGCGGCGGCGGAACTCCCAATCTAATCTCTGTTCTGGAAGTTTTAGTATACGTAGGTATATATGGGTGCAGGAGGTACGTCGGTGGAGCTTTGGGGGCCCCACGAGGCAGGGGGCGCGCCCTAGGGGGGGTGGGCGCCCCCCACCCTCGTGAGCACCTCCCTTCGCTCCTGACGTGGGGTCCAAGTCCGTACAGTAGGTTTCCTTCCAAAAATAACTTCTCCAGTTGATTTCGTTCCGTTTCAACTTCGTTTGATATTCCTTTTCTTCGAAACACTAAAATAGGCATAAAACAACAAATCTGGGATGGGCCTCCGGTTAATAGGTTACTCCCAAAAATAATATAAAAGTGGATAATAAAGCCCAATATTGCCCAAAACAGTAGATAATATAGCATGGAGCAATCAAAAATTATAGATATGTTGGAGACGTATCAAGCATCCCCAAGCTTAATTCTTGCTCGTCCTCGAGTAGGTAAATGATAAAAAAGATAATTTTTGATGTGGAATGCTAGTTGGCATAATTTCAGTGTAATTCTTCTTACTTGTGATATGAATATTCGGATCCGAAAGATTCAAGACAAAAGTTCATATTGACATAAAAATAATAATACTTCAAGCATACTAACTAAGCAATTATGTCTTCTCAAAATAACATGACCAAAGAAAGTTCATCCCTATAAAATCATATAGTTTAGTCATGCTCCATTTTTGTCACACAAGAATGCTCTCATCATGCACAACCCCGATGACAAGCCAAGCAATTGTTTAATACTCTAGTAATCTCAAACTTATAAACCTTCACGCACACTACAAGAAATATGTCAACTTGTGACCACCACTATTGGTCACTGAATGGTCACAAATTTCCATTTGTGACCTTTTTGTGACAAAAAACATAAGGTCAAAAGCTGGCCGTCGTAAACTGACTATAGCGACCTTTCTTCTGGAATGGTCGCAAACGTTTATGACCAAAATATGTCCACTGTGGCGTTTTGGTCACTAGCAACCTCCTCAGGCCATGTAGGCATCCAGCGTGGCAAGCTGATGTGGCACAAGATTCAGCCCGGTCCAATTCGGTTTTCTACATGGGCCTAGCCCAACAATTCGGCCTTTTAATGTATTTTATTTCTGTAAGTTACACGGGCCAAGCCCATTTCAGCCTTTTATTTATTTCTGGGCCGGGTCTTTTAACATTGTTTGGGCCATTATATTTTGGAGCTGGTCCCACTTGTCATCTTCTCACACATTGGGCCCACTTGACAGAAAATTCAAAAATGCTTAGATTATTTTCATAAGTGGATCCCACAAGTCAGGTTTCCATTCCACACATTTTCAAATCACATACATAATCATTATTTCAAACGGAACAGTACAGATGTAGTACGTCAAATAACACTAAGCCTACTACAATCTGTACATAGTTATTACAACCCAGATATGCCTACTATTACAATATTGCAATATTTACATTCTATTACAATCAAACAGAAGAGACGGCTCTTTGCTGAGTAGAGCTATATGGTTTCGATCTTCAAATTTTGTAGACCTCGAGCTCCTGAACACAAAGACAAACATCATTAGAAATTAGAGTGTACACATGCTAGGAATAGCATTGGTTAAAAATAACTAATAATCACATGATGAAGTCCTAGAATGAAATTTTAGTAGTGACCAGATCTAGATCTATAGGAAACAGAACAGCCACGACAAAATCCTAACCAGAATGCATTTAATAAAAATGGATTGCATCTGGTTACTGTAGTGCAAGCTAACGACATGAAGGTTCCATCAAGCAATAATCAACTACTCAAAACCATTCTGTGCTTTGCAAAGAAAATACTAGATGAATCTCACTAACAAGAGCACTAGGCGATTAATAGAAGAAGTAATCAGCAGATGACACAATAACAAGTGAAAGATTTATCTATTTCCCTGTTGAAGAGATGTAATCAGGGTATGTAAATGGTTCATCATTAGCTAGTAAAAGGTAGATGTGAGTTTGTAGCCATACCGACATGGTTGGTTGCAATCTTGCCATCCTTTGAGGGAGAAAGGTGTTGCCATCACCCCTGCATTGTTGCTGCCAGAAAAAGCACCATGTAATCAGGGGGTGTGGTGAGCCATTAAGTACATTTCAACAGATGTGAGAGCGAGCAGACATGAAAGGACTAGACATAAAAATATACGAGGTTTGCGCTATCCAGTTGTTATACAAGGACTCTCATACATACAGAATGAACTCTTAGTGGATTAAACTCAATGCTATATTCATATTAATTTGGTCAGTATGAAGAATAACAGGACTAATGAAGACACACATAAGTAGACCTTCATGCCGTCCTCAATCTTGGCGACCTGGGACTGGATGCTGGCGACGGTCTCCTTGAGTGGGGCGTTGACAGGGTAGTTGCTCTTGTCCAACACGAATCTGCAAAAATCCAGTACAGTTGAAGATTGTACGCTATGGGCAGATGAAAAATGTAAGCAACGGTACTGGCCACAGGCAGATTGAGGGACCTGGTGAGGTAGCTGTCGATGCAGACGTCGTCGACAATGAGGGTGTCGAGATACATCCAGGCAACAAGGAGGGGTCGGGTCCAGCAGAAGCCGTCGGGGACGCGGCTATCTCCAGCTTGGATGAGAGCCCGTCAGGGAGGAGGGAGAGTCGGGACACGTATGTCTCAGCACGGTGCAGAGCCTGGAGGAGCGGTAGCAAATGAAGCACTATAAATAGCCAGTACATGTGTATCTACTAGAAAGTAATCAAACCACTACACAAGACATAGCAAGCACCGATTCCTATATCACCAAGACAGAAACATAAACCACAGTAGTTAAATGGAGATATATGAGCTCAAGCAGTGCATAATTCTAGGATAGCATCTCCCATGCCTATATGCATAACACCGACAAAACAACAACATCACAAATAGTAGTATAGAAACTTAAAATAGTAACATCCCCTACATAGTAGTAACCAGGGAATTAATTGACAGTTGGTAGAGGAAAACAAAATCACAAACACTACTGGTAGTAGCACGTGCATCAGTTTTTGACTGTATAGAAGATTACTTATATTGAAATAACATAGACTAAGAACTAAGATTACTTTGTTGTAACTCATGAGCTCTCTGTCATGTTATGACAGGTGAAATATGACATCACAATACCACCAAACTATTCAGCAATAAGAGCATACACCTATAGCAAAGCAGAGCAGAATTCATTTCTAATCTGCATGACTGAAACTGCTCCTATTTTTGGTTTTAATATGTATACAACACGGAGCATATGATATAATATGGTTTCACTATAATCTTTTTAGTGCAATTGTTGCTGGTTTTCAATTATCAGAAAATCGTGTTGAAAAGATCAACAGAAGGGCTGGGAGGCAGCAAAGAAATAGTTATATTCTTGTTCTAGCTACAATGTACTTGTCAACTGGTTCAATCAGGAGCAACAATACATATTTCCCTAAACTTAACATTGCCATAATGTGTAAATCATGCCACTGGTCAAAGCACAACACCACAATCACAAGTCCAAGGCCACCACGAAGGCAGAAGCACAGCTGGCCGTGGCTGCAGCAGAGTTCGTCGCCTCCATCCCACTGGCTGCCTTGCTGACCTGAATAAAATAAGCAATCAACCGGATGGCAACTAGTTAGCATTTGCATTATCAGCATAAATGTTTCATAAACACCACATGTGGTAGATCGATCTTCGGGGTTGCTAACTTGCACAAAGAGGAAGAAGAGGGGACAGAGAGAGAGCTACCTTCCATTGCATGGCATTCGTCAAGGTCAGAGCCCTCCTCTCCCGCAGCTTCTACATCGGCCAAGAATGTCCTGCTCTCTGGCATGTCCATGGCCCTGCAGCCTCTCCATGGCCTGGCCCCTTCAACTGCATCTGCGTGCACATCACACATTAGTTCGGGGGAAGAAGGAAGAAGCAGAGGAGGGAGAAGGAGAGAAGGCACTCACACGTCAGATGATTTGCCGGCTTCGAGCGGCGGTGGAGGTTGGACGCTGCGGCTCCTCCCCTGCCTGTGTGTGCTTCGTGGTGGACAAGGAAGCAAGGGAGGAGTCCCCCTTTGCCGGAGGAGTTCCTCTGCTGGTCGCCACAACCCGACCACAGCGATGGCAAAGAACATCGCCATCGCTGGAGGAGGAAGACGTCCTAGTCGCCGTCGTCATCCCATCGAGGTGGCTGTCCAGGAGGCATCGGCGGCGGCTGCGTGGGAGGGATTGGGATCTGCGGTGGTGTGGGCTGTGGATGCGGTTGGGGGCGTGATGGATCTGATCTGGGACGGGGAAGAGGCGCGCCATGGCCGCCGGCGATAGAGCTACCTCCCTTTCTTCTTCTCTTGTCTTGTGATGAGTGGTGGGGAGGGGAGGGTGCAGACAGCTGCAGACCGGCGACGAGGGGAGAGGTGGGTGGCGGAGGCGAGGGGAGAGGAGGACGGGGCAGCGGCGGAGGGATCTGGATCGGGGGAGAGGAATGGAGGTGGGGAGGGATCTGGATCGGCTAGGGTTCACGCGCATGAGAGAGAGAGGCTGCAGTGGGTTGGATGGACGGATGGATGGATGTATGGATGGGCGGATGGACGGATGTTTGCCACGTCATCGATCCATGCCACAACGGATTCCACCAATCAGAATTCAGCTTATATTCTCTTATAGTTTTATCCTCTTATTTAGGGCAAACATTGAACATATTAACTACGTATAATTTGTTAAGATAAATTAATATTGTACACATGTGTGTATCTTGTGATGACAAACAATGTTGATATGGGGAGTTTTCACTTTCATTGCACAAAAGAGACATTTTCCCTTTTTTCGAGTGCCTGAAATGAGGATTTTCTGTGAAGAACCTACCAAATAATTATTGCAAAATTGGACCAAATCATTTCTAAAATACTAGGCCATATTTAGTGCACAATTGACCAAATGGTTGGGTGTAAAAATATTTGATCCACCTCTGGTGAAAAAGACAAATTCCCGCTGATTCAGGAGGAAGCGGGTCAAATTTGAACTGCAGCTACCTCATACTTTGCTCTTTATTTTTTCAAAAAATCATTTCTAGGTACATAAGTATCTATTTAATCAGAGAAACACCAAAAAAATTCCAAGATTCAACCACTAGCTGGAACGGTCATTCCCGCCGTTTTGACCGCATTTTGAAACGGGCATAAAAAATTCAAAAAAAATCAAAAAATTGGGAAACCTTCGCATTGTGTCATTATATGTGGCCAAGTTCCTAGGAAAAATAACAAACTTGTAATACGGCAATTATTTTAAAAAAGTGTTCTCAGAAATGAGCTATCATGCGTGAAGATTCATGGCTTTCAAGCCAAATGATCAATCTTATGGCCACATTCTTGGCATAGTTTGTTCAAATGATCTCATATTATGCACAAGGGTGCATCTTGGAATTCCAAACAATGTTGCCTAAGGGAGTTTTCATTTTATTTGCACGGAAAATACATTTTCCATTTTCCGAGTGCCCGAAAGGAGGTTTTTTTGTGAAGGAACTACCAAATAATTATTGCAAAATTGTACCAAATCATTTTTATAAAATACTAGGCCATATTTAATGCACAATTGACAAAATGGTTGGCTGTCAAAAGATTTGATCCACCTCTGGTGAAAAAGACAAATTCCCGCTGATTCAGGTGGAAGCGGGTCAAATTTGAACTGTAGCTACCTCATAGTTTGCTCTTCATTTTTTACAAAAATCATTTCTAGGTACATAAGTATCTATTTAATTAGAGAAACACCAAAAAAATTCCAAGATTCAACCACTAGCTAGGAACGGTCATTCCTGCCGTTTTGACCGCATTTTGAAATGGGCATAAAAAATTCAAAAAAAATTCAAAAAAATTGGGAAACCTTCGCATTGTGTCATTATATGTGGCCAAGTTCCTAGGAAAAATAACAAACTTGTAATACGGCAATTATTTTAAAAAAGTGTTCTCAGAAATGAGCTATATGCGTGAAGATTCATGGCTTTCAAGCCAAATGATCAATCTTATGGCCACATTCTTGGCATAGTTTGTTCAAATGGTCTCATATTATGCACAAGGGTGCATCTTGGAATTCCAAACAATGTTGCCTAAGGGAGTTTTCATTTTATTTGCACGGAAAATACATTTTCCATTTTCCGAGTGCCCGAAAGGAGGTTTTTTTTGTGAAGGAACTACCAAATAATTGTTGCAAAATTGGACCAAATAATTTTTATAAAATACTAGGCCATATTTAATGCACAATTGACAAAATGGTTGGGTGTAAAATTTTTTGATCCACCTCTCGTGAAAAAGACAAATTTCCGCCGATTCAGTTGGAAGCGGGTCAAATTTGAACTGCAGGTGCCTCATAGTTTATTATTTATTTTTTCCAGAAATCATTTATAGGTACATAAGTATCTATTTAATAAGAGAAACACCAAAAAAATTCCAAGATTCAACCACTAGCTAGGAACAGTCATTCCCGCCGTTTTGACCGCATTTTGAAACGGGCATAAAAATTAAAAAAAATCAAAAAATTGGGAAACCTTTGCATTGTGTCATTATATGTGGTCAAGTCCCAGGAAAAATAACAAACTTGTAATACGGCAATTATTTTAAAAAAGTGTTCTCAGAAATGAGCTATCATGTGTGGAGAACAATGGCTTTCAAGCCAAATGATCAATCTTATGGCCACATTCATGGCATAGTTTGTTCAAATGATCTCATATTGTGCACAAGGGTGCATATTGGAATGGCAAACAATGTTGCCTAAGGAAGTTTTCATTTTTGTTGGACGAAAAAACCATTTTCCATTTTTCGAGTGCCCGAAAGGAGGTTTTTTTGTGAAGGAACTACCAAATAATTGTTGCAAAATTGGACCAAATCATTTTTATAAAATACTAGTCCATATTTAATGCACAATTGACAAAATGGTTGGGTTTAAAAAATTTTGATCCACCTCTCATGAAAAAGACAAATTTCCGCCGATTCAGTTGGAAGCGGGTCAAATTTGAACTGTAGCTGCCTCATAGTTTGCTATTTATTTTTTCCAAAAATCATTTCTAGTTACATAAGGACCTATTTAATCATAAATACATGGTTTGGTGGCGATACGTCGAGGTTTGGGCGGTGGCCGAGGGCCCCAACTCTAGAGCGCGTAAACTCGCATGCCCGTCGCGTGGTCACCGCGTGACCGTAATGTTGCCATGTGTTCTGGGCGGCCTAGGCATGTCTAGTGGGTTGGGCACTCCCCAGGTTGGTGCTAGGAAGAAAATTACAACATAAGATTCTCACAAGGAGACCGATCGATGCTCAAACATGAATTAGCAGCCAAGTGTTTGATTAGCGGTACGAAAAATGCACATGGCCAATGGGCGTGAGTTTTGGCTGAGGATGATCATCTACTAAGTAGAATGTCTTCACAAATTTTGAGCTCAAAAGGAGGATCCTAGGTGGTACTTGCTTTGTAAAGTACCACGCTGGACAAAAATATGAATGTTGAAGCTGGGCTCAAAATAATGAATGGAGTGAGCTGAAATTTTGTGGAGGATGGTTATTTGGGCATAGGAAAGCATTGTAGAAAATTGATACCATTTGGACATGCCAAAGTAGTACTTCCTTCACAATGCTCTTCTATGGACAGAAACTTGGGAAAACTAGTGAGAGAGATTGGATGAATGAAATGAGCTCAAAATTGGTGTAGGTAAGTTACTTAGGTATGGTCATGCACTGGTAAAGTTTCAGATCATTTGGGTAAGCCTAGCTAGTACTTACTTCACAAAGCTTCTCTCAAGGTAGAAACTTTGGAAATTTCCCGAGAAATATTTACTAGGAAAATTGAGCTGAATATTATCATGTGGCAATGATTTGGATATGGAAGAGTGCCCGAAAAGTTTGAGGGTAATAGGAGGGGTCTATATAACACTTGCTTTGCAACGTGCCAATTTGGCCATAAAATATAAATTGAACCTGGGCTCACATAGATGATTTGACTGAGCTGGAATTTGGAGGAGGGTGATAATTTGGGCATATGAAGGAACTGTATAAATTTCATGTCATTTAAAGATATAAAAAAGGTACTTCCTTCACAATGCTTCTAGGTGGACAAAAACTTTGGAAATTTGCTGAAGAAGATTTGCTAGGCAAATGGAGCTGAATTTTGTCATGCGGTAATGATTTGGATAGGAAAGAGTGCCCAAAAATTCCTAGGGCAATCAAGATGTGACACTCCAAAATTTTTATTTGGTTTTTATCAAAAACTTTGTGGTTTTTGAGGAGAGGCTATTTAATTTTTTTTTCTTTTCAGAAAAACCTTCCACTTAAAAACTTCCTTTTGCCTTGGCAAGGATTTTATTTTCAAACTTTGGTGGTTGATCTTTTGGAACTTCCTCTCTGTTGGTTCTCTCTCAAATTTATTTTTGAGTTTAAATTGTTTTCTTTTAAAATGAAGCTCTATGAAAATTTGGGGATTTTCATATCTTGGAACCACCCTTGACTTTGCATTGTTCCCATGTGGTAAAATCCTCCAAAATCTCCCCTACACCTTGTGATCAACCTAAGTTCTCTGTCCCAGCTAATCCAAACAAGTTTTGGATTTTATTCTAATTTTTTTCCCCTCAAATCAATTCTGAAAATTATCTTAAGCCCAAATGATTTTCAAAGCAAGTGCCATATTGCATTTGAGTTTTGACCTCAAACCAACTCCCCTGGATAGTTCTTTGTACCCACAACCCAGAACCATCTTGATACACTCCTTCTCTTTTCAAAATTTTCAAAATTCAGCCTCTGCAAGTTTGGACCAGATTTGCCAAATTTGATGAAATTCATATCTACACTACTCCAAAAATTCCACCAAAATTCATGCAACCTATTTGATCAATGAGAAGCCACTCCACCAAGTATGAGCTGAAGGAAAAATCCCTAGATGCCATTTTCATTCTGTCGAACACCTTGCGGGCACTGTTACTGTTCAAAAATTCAGAAAAGTTCAGATTCAGTGTCGTGTGCATTCGTCAGTTCCTCTCACGCGCTCACAGTGCCTTTGGCACGTTTCTCTCCGCCTCTTCCTACTGTCTGGAGCACCACACGCTCACTTGGCCTCTTCCTGGCGTCGGTGGCACGATGGCCCGCCCTCGCCGGAGTCTTCCGCGGCGTCGGGACCTCCCGTGGCGGCTGACTGGGGGCAAGAACGGCGGCTCAACGCCGTTCCGCGCCGCCCAGCGCTCCCTGGCTCTCCGCGTGGCCTCATGCACGCCAGCACACCCCCGCTGCACCGTCGCCGTGGCCCGACAGCCCTGGACGCGCTCTCTGCCGCCAACGGACCCGCGCTGTCCCGTTCCGACCAAAGCCTGCCCTAAGCTTCTAATCCAGCTCGATTAGCACCAAAACGGACCCAGTAGACTCCCACGACAGCGCTCGACTCCCTAACCACCCCCGACCGAGCACTGCGCCACCGTAATCGCTCGCCGGAGACCCCGTTCACGGCAACCGCCTCGGGCCGCCTATAAAAAGGGCCCCCGAGCTCAACCTCGTGCACGCCTCATCCCCACTCCGCACCAGCGCCACACCAGGCCACTCGGAGGACCTCGAGGAGGTCTCCTCCCCCAACTCCGGCCGCCCCGATCCGCCTCGGCCGCCACCTCGATTCGCTCCGGTGAGGCCGTCTCCGGCGCCCAAACCCCGTTCGTTACCCTCTCTAGCTACCAGGATCATAACCCCCTCTTCAATTTAACCCTTGCAGCCCTCTCCGACGAGCCCCTCGACCACCCGAGCCGCCGTCCGCCGGAGCAAAGCTCGCCGTCGACGTGGTGCTCACCGACCGCCTCCACCACCATCAACCGACGCGGAAGGGTGCCCTGAGCACGGAGGTACCATCCGATCTCTCTGCCTCACCGTGGATCGCCGCCGGCGACCACCGCGGCTCTCGGGCACCGGCGAACTCTGCCGCCCCGTTTGAACATTTGAACCTGACGAGTGGGACCCCACCGTCAGCCTCTCTGCCCTTTCTATCGAACCGTTTTCTGGAAGCGCCTTCGGGCAAAATACGTCTTTCCTCTGGGCTGGCGTAGTCGCTACCGAAGCGCTTTCTGTTTTTATAAACTAGCCCCTAGAAAACTTCTGTTTCATTACAGATGAGTCCCTGGACAAAAACCTTTATAACTTTTAAGCAGAAAAGTATTTTTGGTTGATTCTTCTTCTGTTCTCTTTAAAATTTTGTCTAGTTTTTTATCAGATTTATTTGAAAATTATTTGAAGTACTTTCTGTGCACTCCATGGTATTCACGATAGCGCATATATTTTCTTTATACCGTAGATACCGAGGGAGGTGACGGAGCCGTGAACTTCACCGAGCTAGGCTCCGACTACTCCGAACCAGGCAAGCATGTTTGAATTTTTGATATGATGAGTGTCTTGGCATGTTTTGCATTTAGTTAGTTTCATGGCATGTTGAGAAGCATATCGATGAACGTTATTTTATGTGATAATGAGGTAAGTGAGTTCGATGATCCATACGTGGATGAATGTGAATATGAATGGCCATGTGTTTGCATGAGGATGGGTAAGATGGCAGTGTTGTAGCATGCCAGTCTTACGCCAGACTATGTGACTTCAGCGTCAAACCGTATCGGTCCAGTACCTCTCATTTCCTTCCATGTACTACCACATGTTTTCCGCAAGGAATATGGTCTAGTAAGTTGCAAACCGCTTTCATGGTACACACCAAAGAGGAGAGGCCGTGATGATGGTTCCATGGCCCTGGATTAAAGCCAGTCATCCGGTCAGGGGGCATGAGTGTTTCCGGTTGGGACCGAGAGGGGGGCACCCCTTAGAGCGCGTGTATATAAATTTGATCCCATGCTATTCGAGATTGTGATCTCCCCGTCTCAAAAGTTTTTCTTGGACGATGTCTAGAGTGATTCCTAGCATCGAGAGGTATGATGGGTGTGTACTGGTTAGCTGTGTTTTCTTCCGAAATACCGTAAACGGAACTAGTCCTTCGTGACTACGGAAATCCGTTGGCTGTGGGAATAATTTTGTACAAACTCTGCAGAGTCATATATCCCTCCAAATCATCTATTCCATGTCCAAATTCGTATTATCTTGTCCTAACAATGACAGTGTTGATGACAGAGACTCCGGTGTTTCGCATGAGTGATAATTCCGGTTAAATGATATTCCTGTGGATGGACTAACCCTTTTATTCTTATGAATTAAAAGTTTATTATGATTATTATTTATCTGCCCTTTAAAGCCCTTTCTGTGATGTCGCCCCGACGTCCGACTGTGGCATTTCTTTTAAAGCCCTTTCTGTGATGTCGCCCCGACGTCCGACTGTGGCATTTCTTTTAAAGCCCTTTTTGTGATGTCGCCCCGACGTCCGACTGTGGCATTTCTTTTAAAGCCCTTTCTGTGACGTCGCCCCGACGTCCGACTGAGGTATTTCTTTTAAAGCCCTTTAGGTGGTGTCGCTAAGACGCCCGACTGTGGCATCTTTTTCCTTATATTTATTTGTTCACCTTTCGAGGCGTCGCTTCAGACACCCGATCGGAAATTATTTATGTTCTGTTGGGATTTCAGGCGGACTACCGCCGTTTCCCTTTTACTTACCTTGTTATGATAATTTTGAATGAACATTGGTGAATATATTCATGACGCATCCATGCATGCATTTGTTATATCTTACGTCCGAACTGTCTTGCGAGTACTTTCAAAGTACTCACTGGCTTGTTGATTTGGCCAGATGCTGACGAAGGCGATTTCATGGATGAAGAGTTCGATAGCGAGTCCGACACTTAGAGGAGTCCTAGTCAGTCTCGTGCGACCCTGGATTTGGTCACTGTTTTATATCCGCTTCCGCTACCAAATAAATTCATCGAGCCTCACCTCGACGCTCGATGAGATGATAGACATAGAGTCTTGTATTTCTCTCCCCGCTGTGTTTTTCCACCACCGCCATATCCTCGAGTCAGTAGTATGCCTCCACACCACCGTGTCATGTCCGCCATTATGTATAATTATTGGCGTGCTTGTAATAATTTGGTTGAGCAACCGTAGTTCAACCCTGTAATATATTTTATGTTACTGGCTTATTGTATCAAGAAATTGTCTACCAGTGAGGAGGATTTCTCTCATACTGGACTCAAAAGATTGGTTTCTCAATAAATATTTTTATTGGAAAACCGGTCGTGACACAAGAATATATAAATAGCACTTCCTTCATAAAGTGTTGTTGTGAACAAAATAGGAAAATGAATATTGTTGAATTAGTTTTGAACTAGACAAGGAAGGATTTTTACATATTTGATGAAGATATGCCCCAAAGAATTTATGAGTTTTTTTTGGGAATTTTGGGAATGATAGAAATATAGGTTGCTTCACAACCTAGGGCAAAAACTGCCACATGGACATGACACATAGGCAAAACTGATGAGATGGCGCCTAGTCATCACAACCCAGCACAATCTACAAGGCTATGACCATCTATATTGGTCATTAACAACTAGAAATAAGGCAGCGGACTAGCACTGTTTGCTTTGTGACCATTTCGTGTAAGGAAATTATGACCTTTCTGACCAAAATGGTCGCAATGGTTTAGGGTTTGGAGCCCCCTGAACAGCTTTTGACCAATTGGTCTAAAATGGTCATAAATTTATGACCAATTCTTCGAGGGTCACTGACAGAAGGTCATAAGTTGACATATTTCTTGTAGTGGCAATACATGAGCGCGAGCCATGGACATAGCACCATGGGTGGAATAGAATATGATGATGAGGGTTATGTGGAGAAAACAAAAAGGACAAGATCTCACATCAATGAGGCTAATCAATGAGCTATGGAGATGCCCATCGATTGATGTTAATGCGAGGAGTAGGGATTGCCATGCAATGGATACAATAGAGCTATAAATGTATGAAAGCTCAATCAAAAGAAACTAAGTGAGTGTGCATTCAACTTGCTTGCTCACGAAGACCTAGGGCACTTGAGGAGGCCCATCGTTGGAATATACAAGCCAAGTTCTATAATGAAAGATTCCCACTAGTATATGAAAATGACAAAACAAGAGACTCTCTATCATGAAGATTATGGTGCTACTTTGAAGCACAAGTGTGGTAAAAGGATAGTAGAATTGCCCCTTATATATATTTGGCCTTCTTTTTTTTCTTTTGGCCTTTCTCTTTTTTTTGGGACAATGCTCTATTGAATGATGATCATCACACTTCTATTTATTTACAACTCAATGATTACAACTCGATACTAAAACAAAGTATGACTCTATATGAATGCCTCCGGCGGTGTACCGGGATATGCAATGAACCAAGAGTGACATGTATGAAATAATTATGAACGATGGCTTTGCCACAAATACTATGTCAACTACATGATCATGCTAAAGCAATATGACAATGATGAATGTGTCATGAAGAACGGTATGGTGGAAAGTTGCATGGCAATATATCTCGGAATGGCTATGGAAATGCCATAATAGGTAGGTATGGTGGCTGTTTTGAGGAAGATATAAGGAGGTTTATGTGTGAAAGAGCGTATCATATACGGGGTTTGGATGCACCGGCGAAGTTTGCACCAACTCTCAATGTGAGAAAGGGCAATGCACGGCACCGAAGAGGCTAGCAATGATGGAAGGGTGAGAGTGCATATAATTCATGGACTCAACATTAGTCATAAAGAACTCACATACTTATCGCAAAAATCTACAAGCCATCAAAAACCAAAGCACTACACGCATGCTCCTAGGGGGATAGATTGGTAGGAAAAGACCATCGCTCGTCCCCGACCGCCGCTCATAAGGAGGACAATCAAATAACACCTCATGTTTCAAATTTGTTACATAATGTTTACCATACGTGCATGCTACGGGACTTGCAAACTTCAACACAAGAATTTCTCAAATTCACAACTACTCAATTAGCACGACTTTGATATTATCACCTCCATATCTCAAAACAATTATCAAGCATCAAACTTTTCTTAGTATTCAACGCACTCATAAGAATTCTTACAAATCTTTTATGCTTAGAATATTATGATTATTTAAGCAAATTACCATGCTATTTAAGGCTCTCAAAATAATCTAAGTGAAGCATGAGAGTTCGTATATTTCTTCAAAATAAAACCACCATTGTGCTCTAAAAGATATAAGTGAAACACTAGAGCAAACAACAAACTACTCCGAAAGATATAAGTGAAGATCAATGAGTAGTCGGATAATTATGCAACCATGTGAAGACTCTCCCATTTAATAATTTCAGATCTTGGTATTTTATTCAAACAGCAAGCAAAGCTAAAGAAAATAAAATGACGCTCCAAGCAAAACACATATCATGTGGTGAATAAAAATATAGCTCCAAGTAAAGTTACCGATGAACGAAGACGAAAGAGGGGATGCCTTCCGGGGCATCCCCAAGCTTAGGCTCTTGGTTATCCTTGAATATTGCCTTGGGGTGCCTTGGGCATCCCCAAGCTTAGGCTCTTTCCACTCCTTATTCCATAGTCCATCGAATCTTTACCCAAAACTTGAAAACTTCACAACACAAAACTTAACAGAAAACTCGTAAGCTCCGTTAGCGAAAGAAAACAAAACACCACTTCAAGGTACTGTAATGAACTCATTCTTTATTTATATTGGTGTTAAACCTACTGTATTCCAACTTCTCTATGGTTTATAAACTATTTTACTAGCCGTAGATTCATCAAAATAAGCAAACAACACACGAAAAAGAGAATCTGTCAAAAACAGAACAGTCTGTAGTAATCTGTAACTAACGCAAACTTCTGGAACTCAAAAAATTCAAAAGTAAATTGGTGACCTGAGGAATTTGTCTAGTAATCATCTTCAAAACGAATCAACTAAATATCACTCTCCATTAAAAGGTTCTAGCTAATCTCGTGAGCGCTAAAGTTTCTGTTTTTTTTACATCATGATCATAAAGACTTCACCCAAGTCTTCCCAAAGGTTCTACTTGGCACAAACACTAATTAAAACACAAAACCACATCTAAACAGAAGCTAGATGTATTATTTATTCCTAAACAGAACCAAAAAGCAAGAAACTAAAATAAAGTTGGGTTGCCTCCCAACAAGCACTAACGTCTAACGCCCCTAGCTAGGCATGATGATTTCAATGATGCTCACATAAAAGATAAGAATTGAAACATAAAGAGAGCATCATGAAGAATATGACTAGAACATTTAAGTCTAACCCACTTCCTATGCATAGGGATTTTGTGAGCAAACAACATATGGGAACAACAATCAACTTGCATAGGAAGACAAAGCAAGCATAACTTCAAAACTTTAAGCACATAGAGAGGAAACTTGATATTATTACAATTCCTACAACCATATGTTCCTCCCTCATAATAATTTTCAGTAGCATCATGAATGAATTCAACAATATAACTAGCACCTAAAGCATTCTTTTCATGATCTACAAGCATAGAAAATTTACTACTCTCCACATAAGCACATTTCTTCTCATTCGGAATAGTGGGAGTATCATAAGAGACTTGAATACTATAAATTGTTTCCACATTAAAAGAGTAATGTTCAGAAAAAGGATAATCATAATCATGACAAGTTTTATAAATATAATCGTCACTACTCTTTATAGCATAAGTTTTATCACAGTAATCATCATAAGTAGCAACTTTGTTCTCATCATAATCGATTGAAACCTCTTCCAAGATAGTGGATACATCACTAAATAAAGTCATGACCTCTCCAAATCCACTTTCATAAATATTATAAGATTCAACATCCTCCAAAATAGTGGGATCATTACTTCCTAAAGTTGACACTCTTCCAAACCCACTTTCATCAGTATAATCATCATAGGTAGAAGGTATGCTATCATCATAACTACTTTGCATATCAAAACTTGGGAGGCTAAAAATATCATCATTATTAAACATAGCATCCCCAAGCTTGGGACAAACATTAATTGCAGCAAATATATTCTCAAATATGTCATCCTCATCAAACATAGCTTCCCCAAGCTTGGGCCTTTTCATATCATAAGCATAATCACTCTCATCATTAATAGTATGGATAGCACCAATAGTATAGCAATTCTTATATTCTTACAAGCAAGTGCCAAAAAGATTTTCAAGATCATAAGGAGTATCATTATCTTCCCAATCATAATCATCACAACAAGCAATAGGCATAACGAGACCATCATCAAGTGTACCATCTTCATTTTCATGAGGCACAGCAATAATAGGAGCAACTTTATTTGGGAGAGATACCTTTTTACCTCTCTTCCTTTTTCTTTTCTTCTTCTTCACATCATGTGTGGGTTCAATCCTCTTTTTGGAGCTCCTTATTAATGAGATTTGGTTGAATAGAAGGCTCCTCCTCGTTACCTGATTCATCATAAGAAATAATAGTAGGATATTGGGAAGTCTCTTCCCTTTCATTAGTATTCTCATCATCTTCTATTTCTTTTCTTTTCTTTATGTAGTTGGCAATATAAGGATTTTCAATGCAATTCACCGCACAATACATATAAATCTTCTCTAGATCAAAATCAAGAATTCTATCAAGATTAAATTTTGGAATACCCTCAGTTATACGTTTCATTTCTTCATAACCCAAAAGAAGACTAAGCTCTTTATGATGCTCAAGGGTAATCAAATTATCACAATATTTGGACACGACTTGATCATGAAACAAGTAGCATTGGAGCTTTAAATGACCATGTACATTGCAAAGTTCACAAGGGGCGCGAAAAATATTCAATCTTTCAGCGCAATCATCAAGACTTTCTTGCAACAATTTAGTTTCTAAGTACTTATGCCTCTTGCAATATCTATCTTCCTTATTTGGTGTATACTTGCAATCCCAATGCACTCCACAAAAATTGACATGCTTATAGGAGATATTTTCATCATAACTAGTGCAATCATCATTAGTACCATGGATATTCAAGGATTTCATACAAACAACATTGCAATCATGCTCATCATTCAAAGATTTTGTGCCAAACATTTTAATGCATTCTTCTTCTAACACTTTGACACAATTTTTTCCTTTCCATCATACTCACGAAAGATATTAAAAAGATGAAGCGTATGAGACAAACTCAATTCCATTTTTTTTGTAATTTTCTTTTATAAACTAAACTACTGCTAAAACATGAAACAAAAAGATTTGATTGCAAGATCTAAAGATATACCTTCAAGCACTCACCTCCCCGGCAGCGGCCCAGAAAAGAGCTTGATGTCTACTACACAACCTTCTTCTTGTAGACGTTGTTGGGCCTCCAAGTGCAGAGGTTTGTAGGACAGTAGAAAATTTCCCTCAAGTGGATGACCTAAGGTTTATCAATCCGTGGGAGGCGTAGGATGAAGATGGTCTCTCTCAAGCAACCCTGCAACCAAATAACGAAGAGTCTCTTGTGTCCCCAACACACCCAATACAATGGTAAATTGTATAGGTGCACTAGTTCGGCGAAGAGATGGTGATTCAAGTGCAATATGGATGGTAGATATGGGTTTTTGTAAACTGAAAATATAAAAACAGCAAGGTAGCAAGCGGTAAAAGTGAGCATAAACGGTATTGCAATGATAGGAAACAAGGCCTAGGGTTCATACTTTCACTAGTGCAAGTTCTCTCAAAAATAATAACATAATTGGATCATATAACTATCCCTCATCATGCAACAAAGAGTCACTCCAAAGTCACTAATAGAGGAGAACAAACAAAGAGATTATGGTAGGGTACGAAACCACCTCAAAGTTATTCTTTCCAATCAATCCGTTGGGTTATTCCTATAAGTGTCACAAACAGCCCTAGAGTTTGTACTAGAATAACACCTTAAGATACAAATCAACCAAAACCCTAATGTCACCTAGATACTCCAATGTCACCTCAAGTATCCGTGGGTACGATTATACGATATGCATCACACAATCTCAGATTCATCTATTCAATCCAACACATAGAACCTCAAAGAGTGCCCAAAGTTTCTACCGGAGAATCACGACGAAAACGTGTGCCAACCCCTATGCATAGGTTCATGGGCGGAACCCGCAAGTTGATCACCAAAACATACATCAAGTGAATCAATAGAATACCCCATTGTCACCACGGGTATCCCACGCAAGACATACATCAAGTGTTCTCAAATCTTTAAAGACTCAATCTGATAAGATAACTTCAAAGGGAAAACTCAATCCATTACAAGAGAGAAGAGGGGGACAAGAAACATAAGATCCAACTATAATAGCAAAGCTCGCGATACATCAAGATCGTGCCAAATCAAGAACACGAGAGAGAGAGAGAGAGAGAGAGAGAGATCAAACACACAGCTACTGGTACATACCCTCAGCACTGAGGGTGAACTACTCCCTCCTCGTCATGGAGAGCACCGGGATGATGAAGATGGCCACCGGTGAGGGTTCCCCCCCCCCTCCGGCAGGGTGCCGGAACAGGGCCCCGAGAGGTTTTTGGTGGCTACAGAGGCTTGCGGCGGTGGAACTCCCGATCTAATCTCTATTCTGGAAGTTTTAGGATACGTAGGTATATATGGGTGTAGGAGGTACGTCGGTGGAGCTTCGGGGGCCCCACGAGGCAGGGGGCGCGCCCCCCACCCTCGTGAGCACCTCCCTTCGCTCCTGATGCAGGGTCCAAGTCCATCCGGTAGGTTTCCTTCCAAAAATAACTTCTCCAGTTGATTTCGTTCCGTTTTGACTCCGTTTGATATTCCTTTTCTTCGAAACACTGAAATAGGCATAAAACAGCAAATCTGGGCTGGGCCTCCGGTTAATAGGTTAGTCCCAAAAATAATATAAAAGTGGATAATAAAGCCCAATATTGCCGAAAACAGTAGATAATATAGCATGGAGCAATCAAAAATTATAGATACGTTGGAGACGTATCAAGCATCCCCAAGCTTAATTCCTGCTCGTCCTCGAGTAGGTAAATGATAAAAAAGATAATTTTTAATGTGGAATGCCAGTTGGCATAATTTCAATGTAATTCTTCTTACTTGTGATATGAATATTCAGATCCGAAAGATTCAAGACAAAAGTTCATATTGACATAAAAATAATAATACTTCAAGCATACTAACTAAGCAATTATGTCTTCTCAAAATAACATGGCCAAAGAAAGTTCATCCCTACAAAATCATATAGTTTAGTCATGCTCCATTTTTGTCACACAAGAATGCTCTCATCATGCACAACCCCGATGACAAGCCAAGCAATTGTTTAATACTCTAGTAATCTCAAACTTATAAACCTTCACGCAATACATGAGCGCAAGCCATGGACATAGCACCATGGGTGGAATAGAATACGATGATGAGGGTTATGTGGAGAAGACAAAAAGGACAAGATCTCACATCAACGAGGCTAATCAATGAGCTATGGAGATGCCCATCGATTGATGTTAATGTGAGGAGTAGGGATTGCCATGCAACGTGTCGGTGGGAAACGACACCTATGGGATCACAAGAATCCCTACTACGGTTGAGGGGCGTGGGGTCGCGAGAAGAGCAGATCAAACATATAGCACACGGTTCCTTTATCCAGGTTCGGGCCGCGAGGATGCGTAAAACCCTACTCCTGCTTTGGTGGATTGTTTATCTGTGTTCTTGAACTAGCTGTGGGGCGTGAGGAGCTCCAAAAAGCCGAATCCTCCTCTTGGTCGCCTTGGGCCTCCTTTTATAGGGAAAGGGGTCGCCATAGTGGCACACAGGATGTGGAAAGGGTACAGTGGTGCGAGGTTATCCCTCACATTACATGACAAGGCACAGTTAATGCGCCTTGCTTAGGTGTCCTTGCTTTATCGGGGACGAGGGAGAGCCCTGTCTCGTCCGTCGCCGCTCCCTCTTGCTTCAACATGCGCCCTGGCCAGCGGTGCCATGTAGGCAGGCAGGCAGCTGAGGTGGCGCAGTGGTGGGTCTCCACGAAGATCTGTACGCCACCACGCAGGTGCCTGCCCCGCTGGTTGGGTCGGCAGCTGCATGTGAACGGCGGTGGAGGTGTGACTGGTGCGGGCCTGATGGTGGCCCCATGTGTGTTCTTGGCAAGGGCCTTGCCGGGGCCTCGGCAAGGGTCTTGCCGTGGCGCCCGCTGTCATCCCCGGCAAGGCTCTTGCCGGGGGCCTTGTGATCCTCCTTGGCTGGGATCCCGCCAAGGATCATCACCTTCTAAAGTGGGTATTTGATCTTGAATGTCTTCACAAAGATCTGCACGCCACCACGGGGATGTCTCCCGAATCCTTGCCCCATGGGGGCAGTGGACTCAAGGGTGACTCGCTCCGTAGGTGTGGGGCGAGCTGCCACGGCAAGGGTCTCGCCGGGTTCGCTAGAACCGCCCCCCGGCAAGGATCTTGCCGGGAGAGTCCACTTCGTCCCCTTTGCTCTTTGTGGTCTTGGTCTTGGCGTCCTTCTGCTTCTCTTCAGCTTCGGCTTTACCTTGGCTTACCTCCCTCGCCTTGCTCAGTGTGGTGGTGCCCGTGGCTCAGACTGCCCGCGCACAGTTATAGGGGTACAAAAAGTGTACCCCTCTTTTTGTACACCGACAGGAGCCCCCGGGCCTGGGCCACACATAAGCGCAACGCGTTGTTGGGCTAGGCCCAAAAACGGTGCGCGGGCAGGCGGGGCGGTTTTTACCGCGGTAAGTTCCTTCGCGCGCTGCGCTTCCCATGCTTCCTGCGCGTGGCGCGGCATGGGGAGGCATGCGTGACATGGGTGGCATGCGTGGGGCTGAGCTCTGCATGCATGCGTCACGTCGTAGTAAAGGGGGCGGTTCGCGCCTTCCCCACAAATGGAGGGAGGCGTGGAGGCGCGGCCCATTTACTGAATGGGGCCGAGGCGTGGTCTTCAAGGCGTCCACTCCCCACGATCATGGGGTAGGGAGAGGTCGCCTCACCCGTCGCCTCGGTCCTGCACGCCTGCCACATGGCTCTCATGCGCTTGGGGTGGCGAACGGTGGAGGCGGGAAACCGGGCCGCCGCGGGCTGGGGTAGCGGGTCGGTCCCAGTTCCCTGCGCCTTCCGCGTCTTGATTGGCTGAGCGGGGCAGCCGAGCCCCCACCCCGTTCCTTTATAAAGAGTGGGAGGGGGGGATGGTGTCCCGCATTCTTTCATCTCGTCCTTCCTGCAGTTTCTGCTCCCCCCTTCCATCCGCCATGGAGAAAGGGAATCTTGGTCCTTCAACGGTGGCGGCGAGGGTCGCCGCTCGACAACGCGTCCCTCATTCTCTTGCACCTGCGATGGAGGAGCCAGCCACAAGGGGAAGGGGGAGGGGGCGAGGCCGAGGCGCCCGGGGAAGAGGAGGACGGGGCGGTGTGCCGGCCTCGCCTCCGCCAGCAGTTCCTCCCCCCATGGAGGGCCATGTTGGGGATGACCCTTGCGAGTTCTTCGTCAGGCTGCGCCGGCCGCCTCGCCGTCGCCTTCGTCTCCCGACTCCATTCGCGAGGGAGACGGAGCTGGATCCGCCGGAGTCACTGCGGCTGCACATGAGGGGCTGTGGGATCGGCGGCATGCGGGTTCGCGTCGACTTCCCCGCTCCTCACGTAATGTATCTTCACTGGGGATGGAAGACATTTGCTTATATCCACCGCCTGGCGAAGGGGTTCACTCTCCATTTTAAGATGATGGAGGGCGGCCTTCTCTCCGTCAAGGTCTTCGGCGATTTTGGAACTCGCTTGAAGTGCTGCGTGGAGAGCTCCTCCGACGATGAAGATTCCTCCTCAGGCGAGAGTGACGAGGAGGACAGCGGCAGCGGCGACGAGGGTGGTAGGCGACAAGATGATGGGTCCGACTAGGCGTCGGTCCCGTTGTCCTGGGGCGATGTTGGCAGCAGCAGCATCTGCACCGAGCCCCTACCAACTCCTTGTGGCCGTCTCCTTGGGTGGCTGGCATAGGAAGTGCGGGAGGGCGAAGAAGGCGGATGGCAGGCCGTCAGCTCGGAGTACACAGGCATCGATGCCTTCGTCGCGTATTGCCGGCCTTGCCGCCTCGTCTTCCAGCTCTTCTACCATCATCATCATCACCAACTTCCCGTGGAGGTGGCCGCCGAGATGTTTTCCTGGTGCCTTCTGCCGCTCGTACCTCGCCTAGGTGCTCCTTTTGTCCTTTTTGCCTCCTTGACCTGCCTCCTGAGGAGAGGGACAAGAAAGGCATTACGGGCACCTTATCTCTTTTTAGTTTGTAAGCCTTCGGGCCTTAGCTGAATTTAAAACTTGTAATCCCATCATTCATGTTTTTCATTCCCTATGGATTGTACCTGAGTGGAATGTTTTTAATGAAAAAGGGATGCTTGCCGGGACATTTGTTTGCGGGTAGAACCCACGTCAAGGAGTAAATCCTTAATATCTCTAAGATAAACATTTCCTTGCCCGACAGCAGGCCTTGCCGTCTTCCCACGTCGCTCGACCTTTCTCACGCTTTTGGCGGAGGCAGGGATGAGGTGGGTTCAGGCTCCTCGTTTCATCCTTTCGCTGCCGCGACTACGACCAAACCTGGCCCCAGGAACAAGCCCTCACTAGTAGAAAAATGGTCAAACGTGAAGCACATTAGTGCCGGATTGTATTTGAGCCGGCACTAATGTATACATTAGTGCCAGTTCCAACGGATAGCCAGGCCGCTTTCATTAGTACCGGTTCGTGGCGAACCTTTAGCACCGGTTCGTGCCACGAACCGGTACTAATGAGAGTGGTGGCAGGATGTTGTCAGAGTGGGGCCCCTCCAGCACCTTTAGTACCGGTTCGTGCCACGAACCGGTACTAAAGGTCGTCCTATATAAACCCTTCGTCCACCAACACTCTATTCTTCCCCCTTTCCCCTCTCCGGCCCTCTCCTCTGTTCTTCCCTTCTTCCTCTCGAGTTCATCACAAAATTTGCCCAAAATTTGTCAAGATTTGAAGGCCCTCATCATTCAAATGATCACAAAGGTTAGCAACTTTGTCCTTTCATCTCTCATTGCTAGATTAGCTCTTACATTGGTTTATATAGTGATTAATTTGTGAGTTTAGTAATTTGGGAGGATATATATATATGTGCTAGTATTTGATTTATATGCAATTTGAGGTCAAAAATAACACTTAGTTTGCATATGTAGGTGTGGTTTACTTAGTGCCTTCTAAATCTCCATCGTAGCCACCGTCGATCGCCCGCACCGTCCCGTCACCTGCACCACCTTGTGGTGAGCCTCTTGTTCATGAAATTTTATATAAAAATTGATGTTTGTGTGATTTTGATATATAGTTACTCGTATAATTATCTTACCCGTACGTTGTTTGTTATACATATAGTGCCATGGTTTTGATATCCGTCCCCGTCGGCCCTAGTCCTTGTTATGATTCGGATGTGGTATGTATATTCTCTTTTAAAACTAGTTGCATTTCGTGTTTATGACAAATTATGCCCATCAAGTTGACATAGAAATTTTTTCTAGGAGGTATCTGAACTGGAAATTCCAACCGACCCTATTGCCGATAGGTTAAATTTAGTTGAAAGAGAAAACGAGTATTTGAAAGAAAAATTTAAAAGAATTAAGGGGGAGAAGATGGAATTGGAGTTGCATGTTGCCGATGTCGTCGATGATCACAAGATCAAGATGGAGAAAATGCGCTTGAAGATTAGAAAGATTAGAAAATATGCCATCGATAGTGAGGCTTGGTATCATTATGCTGTTGGATCCATTGTTACCTTAGTTGCGATCTTGATCGTATTTGTTGTTGCATTTAAATGCTTTAGCTAGAGAGTTATTTGTTTGTTGCATTTAAGTGTTGTATGAACTTTATGTATGAACTTGTATTAATTTGGTCTATTCGGTGTTGTGTAATGAAGATGAGCCGGCAATGGATGTACGATGACCGATGCTCTCCCCAGTTCGTTGAGGGCGTGCGTACTTTTCTGCTTGCGGCTAAGGCAAACAAGCAGGCGGATGGTTTTATGCCTTGTCCATGTGCTCGCTGTAAGAATGGTCACAATTACTCTACGTCAAGAACCATTCACGTCCACCTGTTTAAGACCGGTTTCATGCCCCATTATAATGTTTGGACCAAGCACGGAGAAAGAGGGGTTATGATGGAAGACAATGAAGAAGAAGAGGAGGACGACAGCTATCCTGGCCATGGGTTCCCTGAATACATGATACAACAATGGGGGAAGAAGCTGAGCCGGTAATGCGGGAAGAAGCTGAGCCGGCAATGCGGGAAGAAGCTGAAGAAGAGGCATCAGATGAGCCCGTGGATGATCTAGGTCGGGCCATTGCCGATGCAAAGAGAAACTGCGCAAGTGATTTGGAGAAGAAGAAGTTGCAGCACATGTTAGAGGATCACAAAAAATTGTTGTACCCGAATTGCGTAGGTGACAAGAAAAAGCTGGGCACCACACTGGAATTGCTGCAATGGAAGGCAGAGAATGGTGTATCTGACAAGGGATTTGGAAAGTTGCTGGTAATGATAAAGGATATGCTTCCAAAGGACAACGAATTGCCCGAGAGTACGCACGAAGCAAAGAAGGTTGTCTGCCCTCTAGGGTTAGAGGTGCAGAAGATACATGCATGCCCTAATGATTGCATCCTCTACCGCGGTGAGTACGAGGATTGGAACGCTTGCCCGGTATGTGGTGCATTGCGCTATAAGATCTGCCGCGATGACCCTGGTGATGTCAAGGGCCGGCGCCCCAGGAAGAAGATTCCTGCCAAGGTGATGTGGTATGCTCCTATAATACCACGGTTGAAATGTTTGTTCCAAAACAAAGAGCATGCCAAGGCGATGCAATGGCACAGAGAAGACCGTAAGAAAGAGGGAAAGTTGAGAGTACCCGCTGACGGGTCGCAGTGGAGAAAAATCGAAAGAAAGTACGGGAAGGAGTTTGCAGATGACGCAAGGGGCGTATGGTTTGGTCTAAGCGCAGATGGCATTAATACTTTTGGGGAGCAGAGCAGCAAACATAGCACCTGGCTTGTGACTCTATGTTTGTATAACCTTCCTGCTTGGTTGTGCATGAAGCGGAAGTTCATTATGATGCCAGTGCTCATCCAAGGCCCTAAGCAACCCGGCAACGACATTGATGTTTACCTAAGGCCATTAGTTGAAAAAGTTCCAGAACCTAAAGTCTCATGACTGCCACGTGATTATGACGCAACTGCTTCTGGTTGCATTGAGGGGGCTTCTACCGGAAAACGTTCGATTAGCCATTGTGAAGCTATGTGCATTTCTCAATGCAATCTCTCAGAAGGTAATCGATCCAGAAATCATACCAAGGTTACAGAATGGTTTGGTGCAATGTCTTGTCAGTTTCGAGTTGGTGTTCCCACCATCCTTCTTCAACATCATGACGCACGTCCTAGTTCACCTATGCGAAGAGATTAACGTTTTGGGTCCTGTATTTCTACACAATATGTTCCCCTTTGATAGGTTCATGGGAGTCTTAAAGAAATATGTTCATAACCGTGCTAGGCCAGAAGGAAGCATCTCCAAGGGCCGTCAAAATGAGGAGGTCATTGAGTTTTGTATTGACTTTATTCCTGACCTTAATCCGATTGGTGTTCCTGAATCGCGGCAGAAGGGCAGACTGGATGGAAAAGGCACGCTAGGAGGGGAACAAATAATATGTATGGACGGACATTCTCTCACTGAAGCACACTACACAGTTCTACAGAATTCCGCCTTGGTGGCTCCGTATATGGATGAACACAAGAATTTGCTACGCTCCAAACACCCGGAGCGGTCTGATGACTGGATTACACATGAAAAAACCAGGAGTTTCGCCAGCTGGTTGCAAGCACGTACCATGCATGACACCTCTATTGAAGATGACCTGTACTTGCTGTCCCAGTTACCATCTTCGAGTATAATGACTTTCAAAGGGTACGAGATAAATGGTAATACATTTTACACGATCGCCCAAGATAAGAAGAGCACCAACCAAAACAGTGGTGTCCGCTTTGATGCAGAAACCAAGACGGGAAAGGAAACATATTATGGTTATATACAGGACATATGGGAACTTGACTATCGATGTGGTTTGAAGGTCCCTTTGTTTCGGTGCAAATGGGTCAATATGACACGAGGGGGGGTAACGGAAGACCCGCAGTACGGAATGACAACAGTGGATCTCAACAATCTTGCGTATGCAGACGAACTATTCGTCCTAGCCAATGATGTGGCACAGGTTTTCTATGTGAAGGACATGTCTACCAAGCCAAGAAAAAGAAAAGATAAGGAAGCGAATGCATCGTACGATGAGTCAAAGCGGCACATAGTTCTTTCTGGGAAGAGAAACATCGTGGGAGTGGATGACAAGACAGACAAGTCAGAAGATTATGAAAAGTTTGATGAAATTGCTCCATTCACAGTGAATATTGACCTGAGCATCCCGTTAAATGATGAAGATTTTCCATGGCTACGACGCAAAGGGATACACGCGAAGAAAAATTTTCATACCCAAAGATCTGGGATGTGATCGGCTTAACTATCATCACTTTCTTCTGTGTTTCACACCCAGGAGGGAATCTCTATAATAGTTAGGGTAGCTAGTTATGTGTTTTGGCATTTGAAACGCGAAGGAATTTTATGTGCAAGCAAATTCTTTCATGCATTTATTGATTTTTTCAGCTAAATGACCCTGAAATTGAAAAGCATTTCAAATGAACTCAGAGAAGGATGAAAGTTGGCATGGTATCATAATTTCACCCACATAGCATGTGCAAAAAAGTAGAGAGGGTTACCGCAAAAACTGGATGCACTTCGTGTACAAAATGGACAATCTATTTCGAAGTATCAGGGTTTCGGACGAAAACTCATCCGTTACAAAGGCATTTCATTTTTAATTAACTTAAGCATTACCAAATTGAATATAATGATAAAACACACTAATATTAAACATAAGAAAAAAGAATCATTGGAAAATGTATTTTTAAAGTTAAGTTATTCACAAACTAGTGATTCACACAAATTTCAAATAATTCAAAATTTAAACTATTCAAATTTAAAAACTACCGACACTAACTGAAAGTTTCTAAAAACTATCAAAAATATTCACAAAGAAACTCTAAATACAGCAAAAAACAACTAAAAATAAATAAAACAAAATAAATAAAGCAGAAAAGAAAAAACTAAATGAAAAAAGCCCACCTACCGGGCCACAGCGGCATGCATACGACTAGAAACCCAACCTGTTGTTGGGCCAGGATGCAGGCCCGCAAGCCCAATAGGCCGCACAGGGCAGAGTAGCAGAGGTAGGCCCAGAAGGCCTGCTTTAGAGAGGAGCTTGAGACAGCAGCGGCGGCGGGCTTATAAGCAGGTGTGAGCGCCCTTCAGCTAGCGAGGTGGGACTAAACTTCTGCGCCCCTCGCCTGGCAGCACACCCCCTTTAGTACCGGGTCGTGGCACCAACCGGTACTAAAGGGGGGGTCTTTAGTACCGGTTGAAGCCAGGAACCGGTACTAGGGGTGCTTCCCCCCGCTTGGCCTGGCCAAAACAGGCCTTTAGTACCGGTTGGTGCCTCCAACCAGTACTAAAGGTGTCCCCTATATAAGAAACACTTCGAAAATTTTCAGTTTCTCATCTCCCACTTCTCTGCCGCCGCCCCGTCCCGCGCCGTCGCCGCCCCCGTCGCGCCGTCCCCGTCGACTCCGCGACGCCCCCGTCCTCGTCGCGTCGTCCCCGTCGACTCCGCGGCACCCCCGTCGCCGTCCCGGTCGCCGATCCCCTCGCTTCGCCGTTGCCGTCGCCTGTGGATCAACCTCGCCTCGCCGTCGCCGTCGCCTCGACCTTGCCCGCGCGCGTTGTGAGC
>NC_041390.1:587327045-587340326 GCF_002162155.2 Triticum dicoccoides
GGCGCTGACCGTAGCGCACACACACGTGCGCGCACACACACACACACTACATGCACACACACACACACACACACTACACACACAGTAGACGCGCACACACACACAATTTTTCTGTTTTTAGCTTTTAGTTTTTTCTGTTTTTCTGTTTTTCATACAAAGTTTTAGATGAATTAATTAATTAGATTAGATTAATGTCAAATAGTATGTAGAAATGTTAGTTATAATATATATAATGTCAAATGTTATAGAAATGTTAGTTATATAGAAATGTTAGAAATTTTGGAAATGTTAGTTTTAGCTAGCTAGATGAATTAGATTAATTTCAAATTGTTAGACGATGATCGATGTTTTTTTAGTTTCTTATAGTTTTAGTTATAAAATTTAGAATTTGCATATATGAAATCATCACAATCGATCATTTAAAAAATGTTACTTTACTTTTGCGGCATATAGTATTTTGTTGTCGATGATGCCCGGCCCGCATCCTCGCCGTCGACACGTCCGCGACGATGTCCTGCTTCAGAGGACCCATGTCCGGGACTGGGCTCCGCCGGGCTGGCACTGGGAGGTGCTACCTTCAGGGGCGCGACGCTTGGTGAGGAACCCCGCCCCGGGTCCCGTCGTCGACCCTCATCTCCTTTGGTGGCATTCGCGTGGGCCACTTTCGGTGCGGAGGGAGCCGGCCCCGCCGGAGGTGGTACGTCACCGTGTCAGGGAGGAGGACGAGCACGTCCATCGCTACATGGCTGCTATGGACGTCAGGTTCTCCAATACCTGGCAGGTTCTTTGGGGAGATCACCCGAGCTATGATCTAGTGATGGTTCCTTCTCTTTGGGTGTCCACCGCCCGCACCTCAGGAACCGCGAGTGGCCTAGATTACTCTGTAGTATTCGATCTTTATTAGCTTGCTAGCTAGCTAGCTAGTGATGTATTCAATATTATATCTATTATTCGATATGATGTATTCGAGATTATATCTATTATTCGAGACGATGTATTTGAGATTATATCTATTATTCGAGACGACATATTCGAGATTAAATCTATTATTCGAGACGATGTATTCGAGATTATATCTATTATTCGAGACGATGTATTCGAGATTATATCTATTATTCGAGATTATACTAAATTTTTTTATATTTCTTTTGGCATAGTTAAATAAAAGCTATGGCGGACAATACCGACAGAGAGAGAGAGAGAACAGACCATGTTCGATACCATACGCGGGCCAGATGATGATCAGAATGAAGAAGATTTTGACGGCTCCGAATTTCTAAACAACACCGGAGAGGGTGATATGATATTCAATCGCGACGACCGAGAAGATGAAGTCATGAACTACGACGAAGAACATGTTGATCCTGAAACAACAAACACCGGCGAGGTATATATATTTATATAAGCAGGAATCTGGTGATCATCGCATGTTTTAAATGAGTTGAAGATATATTAACGAATCGATCTTTCTTCTTTCAGCCATCCGGATTGTCGGTGTACTAGAGTAGGGGTACCCTAGTACCCCGAACTTGTGCACGGGCAGCTGCAGTGCCCCGCGGCAAGGCTTGCCGGGTGACCGCCAAGACCCTCCGTGGTTCCCTTGAAGACCATTCAAGAACAAAGTACTCAAACCAAGGCCCCGGCAAGAGGAGCTTGCCGGGAAGGCCAACCTAGGCCCCGACAAGAGGATCTTGCCGGGAAGAGACAAGACCCCGGCAAGAGGAGCTTGCCGGGAAGGCCACTTAAGGCATACCAAGAAAGCTTTCCGCGACGCGCCCTGCGTCCCGGCAAGGCCCGGTGAGCGACAAGCTCCCAAACACGACAAGACGACGACCGCGGCAAGGAGCTTGCCGCGGGAAACCCCCACCTCGTGCCCGCGCTCCAGCACACCTGCTAACGTGTCGCTCTAGGACTCTCCCAAGCACACGTGGTAGGAGGCCGTGCAGCTAGGGGTGCGCGGTGGCAAGCGGAGATGAAGAGAAGCCCATCGTGGCAAACGGTGGCGCTCCTAACGGTCACTTTTTGCACTGTTTAGGCAACTCAGACAGGCATTTAATGCCCTTGTCCCCTGCCGTCAGAGTTAGGTAGGGTGCACTGTATCCACAGTTGCGGTAGCTGCACCTACCGCATCCTTTTCCATTTTTACCCTTCTAGTCTACGTTGCCACCTGTGGGTGACCCCTTGAAAGTATAAAAGGAGGCCCAAGCGCAACGTAGAGGGGGTTCGGCCAGTTCGGCTCATTCGAAACACCAAAAAAACACTCCCACGCTCAGTCTGATAGCGTCCATCGCTCCTGAGCAAGAATTCAATACACACAAGCAAGCAGCAGTAGGGTTTTACGCATCCGTGCGGCCCGAAGCTGGGTAAAACAGCCCGCGTGTACTGCCTCGATCCGCTCTTTGTTCAACCTCCGCCCTCACCGAACCAAAAGGGGCTCGGTCCGCCGATCCCCATAGGTGTTCGTGGATCAGTTTCCCCCGATGTGCGAAGGCTTGCCGGTTGCGTGGCTGCTCTCAGCAGGTTTATCTCTAAGTCTGCTGAGCGCGCCCTGCCGTTTTTCAAAATATTGAAAAAGGCAGGTCCAATGAAATGGACTCCGGAAGCGGAGGCCGCGCTACAGGACTTGAAAAGGTACCTGTCCTCCACTCCAATACTTGTCGCACCTAAGCCACAAGAGAAGTTGTTGCTGTACCTAGCGGCAACCAATCAAGTGGTTAGTGCTGCGTTAGTAGCGGAGAGGGAGGCGGACGATGAGCCAGCAACCGCAGCAAGTGAATCCAGCGACAAGCAGAGGGCTTCTCCGACAAGCTCTGATCCGGCAAGCTCTGGCCCCGACAAAGTTGAGTCTGCGCAGGCATACAAGGAGGTGCAGAAGAAGATGGTGCAGTGCCCAGTTTACTTTGTCAGCTTCCTTCTCCAAGGGGCTAGGTCGAGGTACTCTGGTGTGCAAAAATTGCTTTTCGGCCTTCTCATGGCCTTGAGAAAGCTGCGCCATTACTTCCAAGCACACGAGATCACAGTTGTCACTCGCTTTTTGCTGAAGAGGATACTGCAGAATCCAGAAGCAACAGGCAGGATTGTCGAGTGGGCATTGGAATTGTCAAGCTTTGGACTCAAGTTTGAGAGCACTGCAACGATCCAAAGCAGGGCATTGGCAGAGTTCATAGCAGAGTGGACGCCAACCCCAGACGAAGAAATTCCAGAGACGAGCATCCCCGTCAAGGAGACAAGCAAAGAGTGGCTGATGTACTTTGATGGTGCCTTCTCGCTGCAAGGCGCCGGTGCCGGCGTGCTGCTTGTCGCACCCACCGGAGAGCACCTCAAGTACGTAGTCCAGATGCACTTTCCCAAAGAGCAAGCAACCAACAATACTGCAGAGTATGAAGGATTGCTTGCCGGTCTCAGAATCGCAGCAGACCTTGGGATTAAGAAGCTCATTATCAGGGGTGACTCGCAGCTTGTCGTCCGCCAAGTGAATAAGAACTACCAGAGTCCGTTGATGGAAGCTTATGTTGATGAAGTGAGAAAGCTAGAAGAACACTTTGACAGCCTGCAAATGGAACATGTTCCACGAGCTCAGAACGACATTGCTGATGGCCTGTCAAAGTGCGCTGCACTAAAGTTTCCTGTGGAACCAGGGATCTTTGTGCTCAAGCTGACTCAACCATCCGTGGGACCATCAACTGGACAGAATAAGAAGAGGAAGTTGGTTTCCGGCGACTGCTTTCCGGCGGAGCTCCCCGAAGCCACCGCCAAGAAAGTCCCCAAGATCAACACCAAGGATGCTGAGGGGCAGTCTGCTCCGGCAAACCTTATGGTTTGTTCCGTCGAAGCACACGCTCCCGACAAGTTTTACTCCGGCAAGCTTTCCGGGGAATATCACGCTCCGGCAGAACCGCAGGTTCTTGCCGTAGAAGCGGATGTTCCTGCAGCAACAGATATGCCTTTAGTCCTTGTTGTCGAGCCACAAGCTCCAGCATGGGCGCAGCAGATTGTCCGTTTCCTTCAGACAGGAGAGCTTCCCGAAGAGCAAGAAGAAGCTGAAAAAGTAGCCCGGCAGTCAAGTATGTACAAGTTTGTCGACAACACACTGTACAGAATAAGATTCAACAGTGTGAAATTGAAGTGCATTCGCCGGGAAGATGGACAACAGCTGTTGGCAGAGATACATGGAGGCATATGTGGTCACCACATTGGCGCAAGAGCACTTGCCGGCAAAGCATTCCGACAAGGCTTCTTCTGGCCGACAGCCCTCCAGGATGCAACTGCACAAGTAACCAAGTGTGAAGCGTGTCAGTTCCATTCCAAGCAGATACACCAGCCAGCTCAAGCTCTCCAGACGATCCCTTTATCCTGGCCATTTTCGGTCTGGGGGCTCGACATCCTTGGCCCCTTCCCCCGAGCTGTCGGGGGCTTTGAGTTCTTGTATGTTACAATCGACAAGTTCACAAAGTGGCCGGAAGTGGAACCAGTGAGGAAGGTGACAGCACAGTCAACAGTCAAGTTCTTCAGGTCGATTGTTTGCCGTTTCGGGAATCCTAATAGGATCATCACCGACAACGGCACGCAATTTACGAGCCGCACCTTCATGCAATATGTCCAAGATCTTGGCGCCAAGGTCTGCTTCGCTTCTGTTGCTCACCCGAGAAGCAACGGTCAAGCAGAGAGGGCAAATGCTGAAATGTTGCACGGGCTCAAGACCAGAACTTTCGACAGGCTGCACAAGTGCGGAAAGAACTGGATCGAGGAGCTGCCGGTGGTTCTTTGGTCGATCAGGACGACGCCAAATCGAGCCACTGGCCAGACACCCTTCGCTCTAGTCTATGGAGCGGAGGCAGTTCTCCCCACGGAACTCGTTTACGGGTCACCTCGAGTGCTCGCTTATGATGAGCTCGAGCAAGAGCAGCTGCGACAAGACGACGCGTTGCTCCTTGAGGAAGACCGTCTCCAGGCTGCTGTGCGAGCCGCTCGCTACCAGAAAGCTTTGCATCGCTACCATAGCCGGCAAAGTTAAAGCCAGGAGCTTCGAGGATGGCGACCTTGTTCTTCGGCGTGTTCAGTTTGCCAAGAATTCCAACAAGTTGACGCCAAAGTGGGAAGGCCCTTATCGGGTGAAACGAGTCACTAGGCCCGGCGCTGTCCGCCTTGAGACCGAAGATGGCATTCCGGTGAGCAACTCCTGGAAGATTGAACATCTTCGTAAGTTTTACCCGTAGGGCGCGGTTGCCGGAAGCTTTTCCGGCAACCACCTTTTGTACAAGTCTTGCCGCTGTTGCATGTAATGCTTTGTACAAAGCCGGGCGCAGACCCCATGCACCAGTAAAGTTCATGTGCCCCGCACATCTTGTCAGTTTTTTATGCTATAATCCCTTTTCTCATATGTTATCTGACACTTTGTGCGGCACCAAACCCCGGTAAGCGATAACGAGCCCAAGGCTCCATATCATTACTTTTTTTTCTCTCTGTTTCTTTCTCGAAAGAAGGAAGGTTCCCTCGCCCACAAGGTTTACCGGGGGGAGAAGGAGAAGATAATGGTGTGGACCAGGCCGTTCAAGAAAGTTTCTCCTTGCCGGGAAGCAGACGACAGAAAAGCTAAGTTGCTAAAGCTTGAGCAATCAGTTTTTTAAGTTTTTGAGTTATTTTCCTTGAACGACCGTGCTTTTTATGGAAAACCTGTGCGCGGAGGAACCAACTCGTAGCTAGTTGCGCCTTTACTTTGTTTCGAGTCCGCTCAACAACTTAAGTGAGCTGCTAGCGCCCTTACTTTGCTTCGAGTCCGCTCAGCAACTTAAGTAAGCTGCTAGCGCCCTTACTTTGTTTCGAGTTCGCTCAACAACTTAAGTGAGCTGCAACTAGTTGCGACAAGGTTGCTTGTCGGTAGCGACCCCGCCAGTAGGCTGCTGAAGTTCCGCACTCGGCGCTCGCGACAAGGGTGCATGCACCGGCAAGTTTCCTTAGAAAGCGTAGGGCAAAACCATACAAAGCCAAGAGTCGAGTAAAGGAAGTAACACAGCAATTTTTTGCCTAAGATAGAGTTATATTACAAAAATAACTTGTCGCGCCTCTAATAAAGTGTTCCCATGACATGACTGGCAGCGACAAGGAAAGAAGAAGTGGATGGCCTAATCTACGCGACCACCGTCAACCCTTTTGACCTCGTTCACCCTGTCTACAATGGGTGCGACGAGGGCCTTAAGTGCGTCCAGATCAGCGTCCGCCGGCAGCTTCTTGAGGACGTTGGTGAGGTTGAGGCCCGGATTGCGGAAGGCCACCTTCACTAGCACCTTCTCCAGAACTCCGGCACAAATCGAGCGTGACTCGTCGGCCAACTGCTTTGGGATCCGTTCCCGGAGTTGCTGGAGCGCCGCCGCCACGCCTTTGAAGAACAGAGTGAGCTTGGCGCTGGGTTGGAGGTTCTCGTCGGAGGAGTACCCGAAGCCTTCCACCCCCAATTGCACCATCTCCTCCTCGATGACTGCAGTGATGTTCACGAGGCCCTCCGTCCAGAGCTCCACAGTATCTCTGAGAAGGTTCTGGGTTTCGGCGGCCCTCGCCAGTAGCGCATCGTTGGCCTTGATATCTTTCTTCAAGTCTGCCTCCCGTTTCCTGGCGCTGTCCAACGTCTCCGCCAAGGTGGCCAGCTTCAGCTCCAGATCAGCATTGGAATCCTTGGTGGCGCGCAGCTCTTTGCCCTTCTCGGAGAGTTGGCCCTGCAGCTCACCGTGGGCAAGGGCGTCCTTCTCACGCTCTAGCTTGAGCGCGGCAAGCTCTTCGCCACCAACCTTCAGATCAGCTTCTAGCTGCGCCACCTTTGCCTCCAATTCTTTCTTGGCGGCCTCGGCAGCCGCGGCCGCATCCTTTGCCTCTTGGAGCGTTCCGCCAAGTGCCTGTTCGCGCGCGGCAAGCTCCTCTTCGTGGCTGTCGAGGTTCACTTTCCGCTGAGTCAGCTCGCCTTCTCGCGCGCACAGCTTCTCGCCGGTGAGCCGCTGCTGCTCTTCAGCCTCAGCTTTCTCGAGGAGGAAGGCCTTCCGCTCCTCAGCAAGCTGCTCCCGCTCCTCCGCCAAGGCCCGGAGAGTTTCTTGGCGAAGACCCCGGAGCTCCTCCGCGCGCTTCTCTATATCCACGCTCGCTTTCGCGACGAGCGCTTCCCGGGACTCCAACTTGACTTGACGGGCGCGATAGAGCGCCAGCAGCCTCCGCAGCAGCCGCTCCTCCTCGGGCTCGTCACTGCTGCTTCCCGACGCGTCAACAATCGACAACCCGGCGGAGGCGAGCACCTCCCCATCCAAAACTTCTCCTTCCACCGGCGCCCTGGAGCTTGACGCCCAAGGGAGCTTGATGAAGATGCCCTCGCCAGCCTTCAGATAGGCGCCGGGCTGGGGCTCCTTGGAGCCTGACGTTGCGGCAGCGGCGGAGGGATCGGCGGTCAGTGCAGCGTCTGACGCTCCTGCGGCCTCAGGGCCGTCAGTGCGATCGCCAGATCCCCCGCCAGCTTCTTCGGCAGCAGCCTTGGCGGCCTCTTCGCCGGCGGGCACGTCAGCGCCTGCTCCTTCTTTGGTGGCCGCGGCATCATCAGTATTGTCGCGCGCATCCTCCTCGCCACCCGCTTCGGTCTCCATCGGATCCGTGGAGGGTGGGTCTGACGACCAGAGAAGAAGGAGAAATCAAATAAGTATCCGAGAAGAAAAATCAGTAGAAGACTACAAGGAAAGTTTCAGGCAAGAAGGACTACCTGTGCTGGGATCTGCTGTCATGACCTCCACCACCGGGGGATCATTGGCGCTGTCCCTTGCCAGAGACTCCCCCCTTGCCGGAGACTCCTCCCTTGCCGGAGATCGCTTCCTTGCCGGAGAACGCTCCCTTGCCGGGGAGTCCGCCCTTGGCGGCGTAGTCGAAGCAGACAACGAGTCGGAGGTGACCACCACGCCCTCCTGATGAAGCTATTCTGCTCCTGCACAAACAAACCAGTGATCGGATGTCAACAAAGGAAAAGAGCAACCACGCGCACCCAGAAGCAGAAAGTAAACCATATGCTCACGCTGGGGGCTGCGCTGGGGGCTGCTCTGCGAAGTGATGGTTGGATCTGGCAAGGTGGTCTCGGGCGCGCCTCCTATCGTCGCAGTGGGCTCGTCCTCGATGACCACCACCTGAGCCTTGGCCCTCTTCGCCGCCTTCTGGGCCAGAGTCCTGAAAAGGGAGAGTCCAGGGAGGGTCAGATCGGATGCAAGACAAGATCAGCAAGTTGAAGAACTACAAGAACAACAAGGGAATCTTACTCTTCTTCCTCTTCCTCGTCGGAGCTGAGCGCGGAAAGGTCGAAGTTCGGCCCACTTCCGGCACGACGAGGTGGAGGGGTAGGATCCCTTGGCCTCTTGGCGGGGGCTGCGGCGCCAGCCCGAGACGACCCCACTCCACTTGTCGCTGCAGCAGGAGGCGCTCCCGCGGCAACCGTACTTGCCGCGGTAGAGTGCGTCGCGCGACGCTGCGGCTGTTGGCCCACTTGCCGCCCTGCTACGTCGCCAACCCTGCGGAGGCGCCTTCTTGGCTGCGCTGCGGGCCCTGCTCGCGGCAAGCTCCTCGGAGATGGCGGGCCGCTCGCACCCTCGGCGGGCTCGTTCGACTCGGCGTCAGGCGCGGCGAGCTCTTCTTCCTCTTCGGGCTGCTCCCGTTCGGCAACACTCATCGCCAACGCCGCGTCCGCTTCCTCCACGGTGAACCCAAATTCACCCGCGGCCGCGGCTGCCGCCGCCTCTTCCGCCCTGGTGGCGATGCGCTCCATCTCTTGCTCAGTGGTGTCGCGGGTGAGGAGTTTCTTCTCGTTAGCATTGACCGCCACCTCCACTAGGCTGTCGAAGAACTGCTGCACGACGTCGCCGGCGGGCTCTTGCCAAGTTGGAGTGATCCCATGCAAGTCGCACAACGGCATCATTGTGCAGATGCGGTCGCGCAGGAGTTATTGCACAGAGGAACGACGCCTGCCGGCAACCTGAACCACTCGGGATGCTGCGGGTCGTGCTTGAATATTTCCTTAAGTATCCCGTCCAATTCTATGACGGTGAAATTGAAGTTGAGGCCAGGGCGCAACCTCATGATATCCGCCGGGCCTCCAAATTCCCAGGCAGGTCTCCCCCTCGCCTGTAGAGGGGCGATGCACCGGCGAAGGAAATCTGCGCCGACAGCTCCTACAGTCAGCCTGGCAAGCCTGAGGCGCAAGATCCGGGTGGTGGCAATCTTCAACTTGTCATCGTCCGTGGACAGAGCGCTCCAGTCGTTGCCTCGCACTGCTGGGGCTTGGCGCAGGGCGGTGAACGGCTGCGGGTTCTCCTCTACAACCCAGCACCAGTTTGCTCTCCACTCATCCCACTTGCTGTGGAGCTCCCCCTCCAGATAGGTCTCTTTCTTGCCGGCTCACGAGATCCAGGCGATCCCCCCGGCAAGGGTTTCCCCTCTCTCGACACGGGGCATGAAGAAATGGCGGAAGAGAGCTACGTTGGGGTGGACTCCGACAAAGTTTTCGCATAGATGGGCGAAAACTGCCAACTGGAGCTTCTTGCAAGGTGATGGCGGAGAGTACCTTTGTGCGCGGATGCGCCCGTGTCTCCGTCGACCAGAAGAGATAGTACCACTCCCTCAGATCCTTTGCGGAGAGCTTGGGGAGGAAGGTGGCCCGCTCTTTCCGCAGCGCCTCAAGCCGCTGCGCTTCGATCGACTTCACAGCTTTCGCGGCCTTCCCCTTTCCGGGTTTTGGAGCCATGGCGGAGGCGATGGGGGAGATCGACGGCGCTGGTAGTGGCGGCGGCGACGGGAGCGGAGCGCTGCTCTCTTTCGACTTTGGAAGCGGAGGAGGGCGGCGGAGGTTTCTGAGATTGCAGCAGCAAATGGCGAAGATAGGGGAAATACCCCTGTTTCCCCTGCTTATAAGGAGGATGGGGCGGACGTTGCGCTCTTTCCGAATAAAGAACCACCCACGATCTCCCCCACGACGCCGTGATTGACGCGTGCCGTTGCGGGGGGTGCGGTGGATACGGAGCGAGATTTGATGTGGACCTAGGCCGCGCGTGCCCGTGCACTATTTTGGGCCTGGCCCAACAGCGCTCGGCACCGTGTATGGCCCAGGCCCGGGGGCTCCTGTCGGTGTACTAGAGTAGGGGTACCCTAGTACCCCGAACTTGTGCACGGGCAGTTGCAGCGCCCCGCAGCAAGGCTTGCCGGGTGACCGCCAAGACCCTCCGTGGTTCCCTTGAAGACCATTCAAGAACAAAGTACTCAAACCAAGGCCCCGGCAAGAGGAGCTTGCCGGGAAGGCCAACCTAGGCCCCGACAAGAGGATCTTGCCGGGAAGAGACAAGACCCCGGCAAGAGGAGCTTGCCGGGAAGGCCACTTAAGGCATACCAAGAAAGCTTGCCGCGACGCGCCCTGCGTCCCGGCAAGGCCCGGTGAGCGACAAGCTCCCAAACACGACAAGACGACGACCGCAGCAAGGAGCTTGCCGCGGGAAACCCCCACCTCGTGCCCGCGCTCCAGCACACCTGCTAACGTGTCGCTCTAGGACTCTCCCAAGCACACGTGGCAGGAGGCCGTGCAGCTAGGGGTGCGCGGTGGCAACAGGAGATGAAGAGAAGCCCATCGTGGCAAACGGTGGCGCTCCTAACGGTCACTTTTTGCACTGTTTAGGCAACTCAGACAGGCATTTAATGCCCTTGTCCCCTGCCGTCAGAGTTAGGTAGGGTGCACTGTATCCACAGTTGCGGTAGCTGCACCTACCGCATCCTTTTCCATTTTTACCCTTCTAGTCTACGTTGCCACCTGTGGGTGACCCCTTGAAAGTATAAAAGGAGGCCCAAGCGCAACGTAGAGGGGGTTCGGCCAGTTCGGCTCATTCGAAACACCAAAAAAAACTCCCACGCTCAGTCTGATAGCGTCCATCGCTCCTGAGCAAGAATTCAATACACACAAGCAAGCAGCAGTAGGGTTTTACGCATCCGTGCGGCCCGAAGCTGGGTAAAACAGCCCGCGTGTACTGCCTCGATCCGCTCTTTGTTCAACCTCCGCCCTCACCGAATCGAAAGGGGCTCGGTCCGCCGATCCCCATAGGTGTTTGTGGATCAGTTTCCCCCGACACGGATCGAGCAAATCTTCAGGCAAAAGGATGAAACGAGGCCCGAACAAAAAGTTGAAGGAGGGCGTAAAGTACAATATCGAGGCATTCAAACCTAATGGCGAACCATTAGCACCTAAGAAGATTGCGGACAAGTTCGTTCGTCAGTGCGGAGTTCTTGTGAAGGACCAACTCCCGATCTCCCTTCAAGAATGGAGAAAGCCAGCAAATCCACGTCCAGATGTTACTTTTGTCGACAAGAATAAAAAAAATCTGCTTTGGGATACTCTCATGGAACATTTCACCCTACCAGATAATTTCACAGAAGCAGATGTGCGGAAAGTCAAGGATGCTGCTTTTAGGAAGATGGCGGTTGCATTCAAGAACCACAAGAGAATGACGTGGGAGAAGTACGTCAAGGGAGGAAGGAAGACTCCAGTATTCGAGGGGATACTAGAGAATCAAAGTGCTCATTGGGACGATTTCGTGAAATTCAAGGATTCATAATTAGCTAAGGAACGGTCGAGAATAAACAAGAAGAATGCCGAAAAAAAGGATAAGTTCCATAAGCTGGGGCCAGGTGGCTACGCGGTGGCAATGCCTAAGTGGGATAAGTCTGAGAAAGAGATGGAGGATGCAGGTGTCACTCCGGTTACTAAGAGCTGGCCCCCCAGGTGCAGGACTTGGTTCTATGCGCATGGGGGGGAGTTGGACCTGAAGACAGGAAATGTTTCGACGAAGGCATGTCTGAACGGAGCCGGCGATGCGCTACTTGTTGCAATAGAAGAGGCTCGATCGGGGGTGTTCCAGCCCAACAGAGAGAATGAAGAGCTTACGCGTGCCTTGGGAAATCCTAAACACCCAGGAAGAACACGAGGCAAGGGCGCTCTTCCGTGGTATGAGGGGTTTTCGGACTGGAACGCTGACTACAGAACCCGTGCGAGAAAGAAGATTGCGGAGGAGAAGAAGAGGAAGATGGAGGAGGAGCAGAGGAAGCGGGACTATGAACGCCTTCAAGGCCTAGAAGCAAGTCAAGCGGAATTGGCAGCTAAATTCCAGCGGCAGCAGGAGCAGATCGACTCACTTAGCCAGCAAAGGGGGTCTCAGCATCTGCAGCAGCCAGCGGATGATCCAGCATTGGATACCACCGCCCCATCCATGCCGAGAAGCAGCATGGGTTCCACCCCGGGCGACGCGGTAGTGCTAGATAGATACCCCGTGGATGACATCACGGAGAACACTAACTACGAGCTACACTTCAAAATGAAGAACATATCCATGAAGGTGGCGGACGCCGTTGCTTTTTCAAATTCCCCCGAGGCAACCTTCCATTGCAACCCGATTCCAGCGGGCTATGCTCGTGTCTTGGTTGATGAGGTGGTGGACCCATATTCGGAGCTACAGCTTGACATTCCTGGAGGTGACGACGAGCACACATTGGAAGAGGCCATACATCGTGTCATCCTATGGAGAAAGGAATGCATCATCTTTCGAAGGCCACCGACACCGCGTCACCCGACTCCTCGTCGAAGTCCACCACCGAGTCAGCAGACTCCCGCTCCTCCAAGTCCACCAACGCGTGAGGCCACTCCTCCTCCAAGTCCGGCAAAGTGTCAGGCCACTCCTCCTCCAAGTCCGACACAGCGTCAGACGTCCACTCCTCCTCCAAGTCCGGCACAACCTCAGGCCACTTCAAGTCCGGCACAGCTTCAGGCCACTCCTCCTCGTCCAACTCAGCCCCGTCAGCCGTCTCCGCCGCCTCAGCAGTCGCAGAAGAGACACCCCGCAGCTATGGTGCGTAGCGGTACGAGTCGAGGTCATAGTACAGGAAGTACAGGCGGAGGCAAGCAATATAAATATGGTCCAAACCTCACTACTCCTCTTCCTGTGAGGGCTTACGACAGGACCGAGGAGCAAACCAATGCCATAGTGCAGGCAGAAGTCGACGCCCATTTTGGACCGAAACCGCCACCACCGCCAAGGGAGAAAGTGCCTGTGGAAGTAGTTGACCACTTCATTCGTATGGCTCAACCACCAGCTCCTAAGCCTGTTGACTCAGACTATGAGCGCCACATCAGGAAGTTACATCGACAACGTCTACAGGAGGCGAGCTCGAGCTCGAGCAAACAACAAGCAGCTGTCAAAAAATGCAGGAAAACCGTTGCCCAGCTGGGAAAACAGG
>NC_041390.1:587340593-587363215 GCF_002162155.2 Triticum dicoccoides
AACACATGACAGTACGCGCGCCCAATATTATTGTGGCCAAACAATTTACGTTCCCGAGGTGGGCGATGTGGTAATAACCCAGGAGCATATAATGCAGGCTAAAGAACTCAAGATCACTGTTGGACAACTCCTCGAGATCGAGGACATGCCTGGGATTACAGAGGAGGAAATAAAACGGAAATATGTCCGGGGCCAACCTTTGGTCGAGCCAGAAGATGTCAACAAGCTCCCAACGAGAATGTATGAATTGCATCAATGGTACATGGACATTACCAAGAGATCCAATCGAGAGTCCCTCATGGTGAATGTCAAGAAGGATGATTACTACCATGAGAAAGTTGTGTCCATTGAGTATCCTGAACTATTTCAGTTATACAATCAAGACGCACTCGACAAATCTATCGTCAGTTGCTATTGTCTATAAGTGATTTCTTTCTGTAATTTAAGTCTCAAGCTAGCTGTAGTGATCCTTTTGATCAATCATTACCTGTAATTATCCTCACTATATTCTTTTCTGTGGTATTATGCAGGATGAAGATGTAGGAAATGAGAAAAGGTGGACGCTATGGCATTGGGTTCATTGACCCAAACACCGTTAATGAATACACATGGAAAATGAACAAGCATCAAGAAAAAGAGGTAGAGGACAGCATGCTAGAGTTCTTGAAGCGCCTCAAATACAATGAAGATATACTACTTCCTTACAACTTCCAGTGAGTCACACTTTCTTGTACTACAAATTCTCTGTTTTTGCCTACTAGCTAGCTACATGTTTTTGCTTACATATGCCCGCTTAATTAAGACATGCAAACGTGTGTGCATGCAGATTTCACTGGATCTTGTGTATCATTAAAGTTGACGCCGGAACAGTTGAAATACTGGACTCGCTACTCAAAGCAAATAGTGACTATAACATCTTGTTTGGGATAGTCAACAGGTAATTTCAATCATTATTAACTATATATCTCGGCCTATTTAGCTCGTCATTAATTTCATGATATGAACTATTTAATAACCCCTTTATTCATTTTCTTTGTCGGCGGGCAGGGCTTGGGCAAGGTTCATCAGCGTCACGGAAGGCGAATGGAAACCAAAGCTGAAATGGTTTCGATCCAAGGTAAGTAATTAAGTAGTACTAGCTAGCTAGCTGCCATCTCGTTAATTATCATGCTTGATTAATTATTATCTGATCAAATTAAATTCCATTCTCGTAATAAAGGCCCTGAAGCAGGCGTAGGGGACTGATCTGTGTGCTTTCTGCGTTTGCGAGAACATTCGCATCATGGCGTCCGAAAGGAGCAGATCTCAAAGACAGGAATGGGTACGCTTGTCAGAACACTATTCACAATTTTTACACCATTATCGATATCTAGTCACACAACTAATACACATGCATATTGATCTCCTTCTTAACAGTTCAAAGAGGTGCGGGACAAGCTCCTACCAACGGAGCGCGTAGAAGCACTTCAAGAGGAAATAGCGGGATTTTTGCTCGACCAGGTCATAAATCCGAAGGGAGAATACTATTACCCTCTACCGCCCCCATGAACCACTTCCAATTGTCATCATGCTCCGAAGGCACCAATTAGGCTAATGCCACTGGCTCCGAAGGCAACATGCATATGTAGGAGAAATTGTATATAGCTATACATGTGTGTATGTGTAAATTAATATGGTGGTTTGTGAGACATTGATGATATATATATATGATTGGTTCTACTAGAAATTCTATATATATATATATATATATATATATATATATATATGCATAACGTGTACAGTGTGTAGTACCGTAAAATACCAGCAAACGAAAAAGAATTAAAATGGAAAACACAAAATTAAATGAAAAAGAAATCATAAAACCAAAAACCCCACAACCATTTAGTATTGGTTGGTGTTACCAACCGGTACTAAAGGGCTCCCGGCCCCCGGAGCTGGCTCGTGCCACGTGGATCCCCTTTAGCACCGGTTCGTGCTGAACCAGTACTAAAGGGGGGGGGCCTTTAGTGCCGGTTCCTAAACCGGCACTAAAGGGCCTTACGAACCGGTGCTATTGCCCGGTTCTGCACTAGTGCCTAGGGCCTAGAGTTAGGGGAGCATGGTAGCTTTAGGGAAAAACGAGGTTTCACATACCTCAGTCCATAAGGGAATGCATGACAAGGGATGAAGAACTTATCTGAAGCTATAGCCCCCGGCAACTTTGGTTTGCCGTGGGTGAATCTTTGCTCTTGCAGCCCCCGGCAATACTGGCTTTCCGGGGTCTAGATGCTGGTCTGTCCTCCTTCTCTTTTTCGTCCTCAAGTGATCCGGCAAGGATATCTGTGAGTCCTGCGAACCAAAGAAGACGAAAGAACGGCAAAGGGACGCACACTCGACCTCTAAGCTAGGGGTTAGTCGCCGCTAAGCACTATCAACCCTAACCAAGGACGATACTCGACCTAGCATGCATGCTATAACTTAGGGCGCCAGCGCTTCATTTATTTATGCTCAGGATCTGTACCTGGCTTTGTACAAAGGGTTACATGCATCATCGGTAATGCTTGTACAAAAGGTGGCTTGCCGGGGGGCCCGGCAAGCCGCGCCTCACGGGTAAAACTTGCGAAGATGCTCAATGTTCCAGGAGTTACTCACCGGAATGGCATCTTCGGTCTCCAGGCGGACTGCGCCAGGCCTGGTGACTCGTATTACCCGATAAGGGCCTTCCCACTTTGGCGTCAACTTGTTGGAATTCTTGGCCGATTGAACGCACCGAAGGACAAGGTCGCCTTCCTCAAGGCTTCGGGCATGAACCTTGCGGCTATGGTAGCGGCGCAAGGCTTGCTGGTAGCGTGCTGCTCTCACAGCCGCCCGAAGACGATCTTCCTCAAGGAGCATTGCGTCATCTTGCCGCAGTTGCTCTTGCTCAAGCTCATCATAAGCGAGCACTCGAGGTGACCCGTGTATGAGTTCAGTGGGGAGAACTGCTTCTGCCCCGTATACTAGGGCAAAGGGTGTCTGGCCGGTGGCTCGATTTGGCGTTGTTCTGATCAACCAAAGAACCGTCGGCAACTCATCAATCCAGCGCCTTCCGCTCTTGTGAAGCCTGTCAAAGGTCTTTGTCCTTAAGCCCCGCAGTACTTCAGCATTTGCACTCTCAGCTTGACCGTTGCTTCGTGGGTGGGCAACGGAAGCGAAACAGACTTTGTTGCCGAGGTCTTGGGTATATTGCATGAAGGTGAGGCTTGTGAACTGTGTGCCGTTGTCGGTGATGACCCTGTTGGGTACACCAAATGGCACACTAGCCCCTTGAAGAATCTGACGGCTGACTGAGCTGTGACCCTCCTCACTGCCTCCACCTCCGGCCACTTTGTGAACTTGTCGATTGCAACGTACAAGTACTCAATTCCCCCCGATAGCGCGGGGGAAAGGGCCCAATATGTCGAGCCCCCAGACCGAGAAGGGCCAGGAGAGAGGAATGGTTTGAAGGGCTTGAGCTGGCTGATGAAGCTTCTTTGAATGGAACTGACATGCTTCACACCTGGTGACTAGTGTCATCGCATCCTGGAGGGCGGTGGGCCAGAAGAAGCCTTGCCGGAATGCCTTGCCGGCAAGGGCCCTTGACCCGATGTGGGATCCACATATGCCTCCGTGTATCTCCGCCAACAGCTCCAGTCCTTCCTCTCGAGGGATACACTTCAATTTCACACCGTTCGGCCTCTTCATGTACAGGACGTCATCGACGAACTAGTACATGGTAGAGTGACGGGCTACTTTCTCCGCTTCTTCCTGCTCCTCAGGAAGTTCCCCTGTTTGGAGGAATCAGACGGTATGATGTGCCCACGCTAGAGCCTGGGGCTCGACGGCGAGGACTAAAGGCATTTCCTCCGCTATAGGAGCGGCTGTCTCGACAGCAAGAGCTTGACGCCCCGCCGGAGCTAGCCGTCCCGTGGCGGGCTCAGTGTCCCCAGCAACATCCTTGCCGGGGGCTCCGGGGAGCTCGGCGGGAAGGTACTTGCTGGGCCCTGATTTCCTCCTCTTATTCTGCTCTGTTGATGGATCAACGGATGGCTGAGTTAGCTGAAGCACAAAGGTACCTGGTTCCACAGGTAGCTTGAGGGCAGCGCGTTTTGACAGGTAATCGGCGATATCGTTCTCCGCTCGGGGAACGTGTTCAGCCTGTATACTGTCAAAACGCTCTTCCAGCTTTCTCACTTCATCGACATAGGCCTTCATCAAAGGGCTCTGGTAATCCTTGTTGACTTGCTTGACGACAAGCTGCGAGTCGCCCCTGACGATGAGCTTCTTGATTCCGAGGTCCGTCGCGATCCTAAGACCGGAAAGCAGCCCTTCATACTCTGCCGTATTGTTTGTTGACACCTCCCTGGGGAAGTGCATCTGGATCACGTACTTGAGGTGCTCTCCGGTGGGGGCGACAAGGAGTACGCCAGCCCCGACGCCCTGTAGGGAGAAAGCTCCATCAAAGTACATGATCCAATCGCAACTTTCCTCCTTGCCGGGGAGAGCAGTCTCTTGGGCTTCTTCGTCAGGTGTTGCGGTCCATTCTGTAATGAACTCCGCCAGGACTCGGCTCTGAATTGTCAAGTACTTTCAAACTTGAGGCCAAAGCTGGACAGCTCCAGTGCCCATTCCACAATTCTTCCCGTTGCATCTGGATTGTGCAATATCCATTGCAGAGGGAGGCCAGTGACGACAGTGATCTCGTGTGCCTAGAAGTAGTGACGCAGCTTCCTCGAGGCCATAAGAAGGCCGAAGAGCAGTTTTTGCACGCCGGAGTACCTTGATCTAGCCCCCTGCAGGAGGGAGCTAACAAAGTAGACCGGGTGCTGCATCATTTTCTTCTTCGGCGGCATTTCGACTGGCTGTGTCGTCTCCGCATTGGTGGTGTCGGGCTCTGTCGCTGCCATTACCTCATCATCAACCTCTCTCTGTGCCACTAGTGCGGCGCTGACCACCTGGTTCGTTGCCGCCAGGTATAGCAGCAACGGCTCCTGTGGCCTAGGCGCAACTAGTATTGGCGCGGAGGAGAGGTACTTCTTCTAATCTTGCAATGCTGCTTCGGCTTCTGGCGTCCACTCCATCGGGCCCGCCTTTTTCAGGATCTTGAAAAAGGGAAGGGCGCGCTCGGCAGACTTGGAAATGAATCTGCCCATGGCGGCAATGCAACCAGCAAGCCGACACACATCCTTGATTCGCTTGGGTGCCTCAATCTGCTCTACAGCTTTGATCTTGTCCGGATTGGCCTCTATCCCACGCTGTAACACAAAGAACCCGAGAAGCTTGCTGGACGGGACGCCAAAGACGCACTTCTCAGGGTTCAGCTTGAGATTGATCTTGCACAGGTTCGCAAATGTCTCTTGCAAATCTGGTATGAGGGTTGCCCTGTCCTTGGTTTTGACCACTATGTCATCCATATAAGCTTCCATATTTCTATGGAGCTGGGGTTCAAAACCAATCTGGACCGCCCTTGCAAACGTCGAACCAGCACTCTTCAACCCGAAAGGCATCCGCATGAAACAATACGTACCACATGGGGTGATGAATGCTGTTTTCTCTTCGTCTTCTCTCGTCATGAAGATCTGGTGGTAGCCGGAGTAGGCATCGAGGAATGACAACAGATCACACCCAGCTGTGGAGTCGACAATCTGGTCGATGCGCGGCAACTGGAAGGGGTCTTTAGGACAAGCCTTATTGATATCTGTGTAATCAGTACATAGCCTCCACTTCCCATTTGCCTTGCGCACTACGACCGGATTGGCCAACCACATTGGATGGAGCACTCCTCTTACCAAACCCGCTGCCTCCAGTTTCCGGATCTCTTCTGTGATGAGCTCTTGTCGTTCCAAAGCTTGCTTCCTCACCTTCTGCTTGACAGGCCACGCAAGAGGACGGACAGCAAGGTGGTGCTCAATCACCTCCCTGGGAATCCTGGGGATGTCGGAAGCTTGCCATGCAAACACATTGACATTCGCCTGCAGGAAGGTGACGAGCGCGTCTTCTTATTTGTCGTCAAGGGTGAAGCTTATGGTGAAAGATCCTCCCGTGCCGTCCTCATTGACAGAAACCTTCTTGGCTCCTGGCGGTATGGCCCTGGGCTTCTTGTTTCAGCCGGTGGAGCTCTCTGGCACGTCCTCGATGGGAGCGCTACACTCCGAAGAGGTGCGCTTGCCGGAGTGGGTGTCCGAGGTCTCAGCGGTCTTCTTCTTCTTCTTCCCCCGGGGTCCCGGCGGCAGGAGCAAGTGCCCTAGTGGCGGCAGCTGCTACAACTGCTTGCTGGAATAGTTGGCCAGCGCAAATCAGCGCATCTTTCTTATCGAAGGGGATGGTGATGATCGTCACAGGTCCTGGCATCTTCAGGGTGTTGTAGGTGTAGTGTGACGCCGCCATGAACTTGGCCAGCGTTGGGCGGCCAAGGATCCCGTTGTAGGGCAAGGGGATCTTGGCAACATCAAACACGATCCTCTCCGTCCTGTAGTTCAGATCGCTTCCAAAAGTCACGGGTAGCGTGACCTTTCCTTGGGTTGGCTACTTCCCGGGTTGACCCCTTGAAACGTGCCCATCTCTTTGAGGTCTCCATCAGGAATCTGCAGTTTCTCGATCACGGCAGGCGAGATCAAGTTCAGACCGGCCCTGCATCGACTAGCATCTTTGTCACCTTGAGGTTGCGTATTGTTGGTGAAACCAACAACGGCAAGCACCCGACCATAGTAGTGTGATCAGGGTGATCCTCAGTGTCAAAAATGATAGGTGTGCTGGACCACTTCAGCGGCCTTTCGACATCATACGACGGCTCTGCCGCTGTAATCTCTCGCGCCCACTATTTAAGCCGGCGGTGAGAAGTATGCAGCGAGGCGCCGCCGTCGACGCACATGGCCTCTGTAGCTTTCTGAAACTCTTGGTCGCCGGACTCGTTGTCCTCTTCATGATCGTCGTCTTCTGGCTTTCTGTCACGGCCCCGGGCGGGCCTCTCCTGTTGTTTATCCTTGCCGTGACGGCCCGCCTGGCCGTCACGCTTCTTGCCGAACCCCTCAGCACCGTCTTGGCCCTTCTCCTTGTCCCGCCTCTCATATTCAGCCCTCTGCTTCTCAGCGAGGAGCTCAACCTGTCGGCAGTCTTGGAGAGCATGGCCTTTGGTGCGATGGATCTTGCAGTACCGCTTGTCGGAGTTTCCTGACTTCTCGGCAGCCGCCAAGGCCCGGCAGGCGACACATCCGGCAATTTCCTTGCCGGGGTCATCTGCCTTGGTTTTCTTGGTGGAGCCGGTGTCATCAGATCCCTCGACGGCAAGCACGGCTTTTCCTTTGCGCTTCCTGTTGCGGCGCCAGCCTTTCTTCGCCGGGGCGGCAGTATCCTCATCTGAGGAGTCGGTTTCCACACCGGCATCTTCGCCGGGGTACTTCCTTCCCTCTTCAGCTCGGGCACATCTGTCAGCAAGAACATAGAGTTCTGCTACATCTTTCACCTTGTTCATTGCCAGCTCTTCGCGCATCTTGCGGTTATGCACGTTCTGATGGAATGCGCTGATGATGGCGGCAGGGTGAACATCAGGAATATTGTACTGTATCCGGCTGAACCTTTGTATATACTTGCGGAGACTCTCGCCTCCCTTCTGGGGAATGACGTGCAGGTCGCTCGCTTGGCCATGAGCTTGGTGGCCTCCAGTAAAGGCGCCCACGAACTCATGGCACTAATCCGACCAGGAGGAAATGGAGTCTACCGGCAAGTGCATCAACCATGACATGGCGTTGGGTTTAAGAGCCAACGGAAAGTAATTCGCAAGCACCTTATCGTCGCGGGCTCCGGCAGCTTGCATCGCGATGGTGTAGATGCTGAGGAACTCGGACGGGTGGGTCTTGCCGCTGTACTTTTCGCCCACGTCAGGTTTGAAAGTGCGGTGAGTGGGCCACTGGAACTGCCGCAGCTCACGGGTAAAAGCCGGACAGCCTACCTTGTAAGGTAGGCCTCCAGGGCTCCCCGGTGCCAGGTAGTTCACAGCAGGCCGTGCTTGCCTGTCTGATTGGTGGCGCGCTCCGCGCCGGCGCTCGATAGTGGTTCGAGCGTCTTCATGTTCTCGTTCCCGAAGGACTTGGCGCTGGTCACAGTGAGTCCGCGGGTCGGACGATGCTATGGAGATTTCGTGGCCCGTAACGTCACGACGGGCTGGCGTCCGCGGCACCGGGCGAGGAGGGGGCGAGTGCACCATGGTCGCGGCGCCGCCGGCTCTCCTGCCACCGGTGCGTGTGACTCCATCGGAGCGTCGACCCGGGGGCTCCACCGGACTCGGTTCGTCTTTGTTGGCCACTGCAACAAGGCTTCGGATAGTGGCTCTCCATTCTTCGAGTTTCCCCATAGTGGGAGGAAAATCGAGGAGCAACTGCACGCGCGCCAGGGCTTCTGCTGGCGTTGGTGGCAGTGAAACTTGCACGGATCCCGACGCGCTTCGACTTCTGACCATGTCAGAAGGAGCTCTATCACGACCCCACGGTCGCATGCCATCTTCGCCAGCGCCTCAGCGAGCGGGCAGGTCTTCTACATCCCGGGAGGGGCGCTCGGGGCTCTTCCCACGGCGATGCCCGGGGTCTTCGGTGTGATTACACCGTTCGTCGCGCGCCGCTTGAGAGGAGCGCACCGTCGGCGCCGGCGTGGGAGTCTGGGAAGCCCTCGCGTCGCCTTCGGGCGGGGTGGCAGCGATCTTGGAAGGCCCCGCGCCACCCGCGGGGGGGCTGGCTCCGTCTTTGGATTTGGCGGCGTGCAACCCGTTACCAGGCGCACGAACATCGCCGCCTCCCAAACTCCGGCTACTGGGACGGTGTTGGTGTTCGCGAATGGCGCCCCGGGTCCTTTCCGCGACCGGTCCGCTACTCGCCCGCGTCGGGACGGGATGTCCGGCATCCGACGGGCCAACCGCCACCATCGTCTTCTTCTTGGGCGCCATGACGATGAAGGAGCATCGAACTAACTGCTAAAGCCGATTCTCACAAGTGCGCTGCCCCCTACCTGGCGCGCCAAAGATGTCGGTGGGAAACGACACCTGTGGGATCACAAGAATCCCTACTACGGTTGTGGGGCGCAGGGTCGCGAGAAGAGCGGATCAAACAGATAGCACACGGTTCCTTTATCCAGGTTCGGACCGCGAGGATGCGTAAAACCCTACTCCTGCTTTGGTGGATTGTTTATCTGTGTTCTTGAACTAGCTGTGGGGCGTGAGGAGCTCCAAAAAGCCGAATCCTCCTCCTGGTCGCCTTGGGCCTCCTTTTATAGGGAAAGGGGTCGCCACAGTGGCACACAGGAGGTATAAAGGGTACAGTGGTGCGAGGTTATCCCTCGCATTACATGACAAGGCGCAGTTAATGCGCCTTGCTTAGGTGTCCTTGCTTTATCGGGGACGGGGGAGAGCCCTGTCTCGTCCGTCGCCACTCCCTCTTGCGTTGACACGCGCCCTGGCTAGCGGTGCCTGCGGTGCCATGTAGGAAGACAGGCAGCTGAGGTGGCACAGTGGTGGGTATCCATGAAGATCTGTACGCCGCCACGCAGGTGCCTGCCCCGGTGGTTGGGTCGGCAGCTGCATGCGAACGGTGGTGGAGGTGTGACTGGCGCGGGCCTGATGGTGGCCCCACGGGTGTTCTTGGCAAGGGCCTTGCCGGGGCCCCGACAAGGGTCTTGCCGTGGCGCCCGCTGTCATCCCCGGCAAGGCTCTTGCCGGGGGCCTTGTGGTCCTGCTTGGCTGGGATCCCACCAAGGATCATCACCTTCTAAAGTGGGTATCTGATCTTGAATGTCTTCACAAAGATCTGCACGCCACCACGGGGATGTCTCCCAAATCCTTGCCCCATGGGGGCAGTGGACTCAAGGGTGACTCGCTCTGTAGGTGTGGGGCGAGTTGCCACGACAAGGGTCTCGCCGGGTTCGCTAGAACCGCCCCCGGCAAGGATCTTGCCGGGAGAGTCCGCTTCGTCCCCTTTGCTCTTTGTGGTCTTGGTGTTGGCGTCGTTCTGCTTCTCTTCAGCTTCGGCCTTACCTGGGCTTACCTCCCTCGCCTTGCTCAGTGTGGTGGTGCCCGTGGCTCAGACTGCCCGCACACAGTTATAGGGGTACATAAAGTGTACCCTCTTTTTGTACACCGACACAACGGATGCACTAGAGCTATAAATGTATGAAAGCTCAATCAAAAGAAACTAAGTGGGTGTGCATCCAACTTGCTTGCTCACGAAGACCTAGGGCACTTGAGGAGGCCCATCATTGGAATATACAAGCCAAGTTCTATAATGAAAGATTCCCACTAGTATATGAAAATGACAAAACAAAAGACTCTCTATCATCAAGATTATGGTGCTACTTTGAAGCACAAGTGTGGTAAAAGGATAGTAGCATTGCCCCTTATATATATATGTATATTGCCTTCTTTTTTTTCTTTTGGCCTTTCTCTTTTTTTTGGGACAATGCTCTATTGAATGATGATCATCACACTTCTATTTATTTACAACTCAATGATTACAACTCGATACTAAAACAAAGTATGACTCTATATGAATGCCTCCGGCGGTGTACCAGGATATGCAATAAACCAAGAGTGACATGTATGAAATAATTATGAACGGTGGCTTTGCCACAAATACTATGTCAACTACATGATCATGCTAAAGCAATATGACAATGATGAATGTGTCATGAAGAATGGTATGGTGGAAAGTTGCATGGCAATATATCTCGGAATGGCTATGGAAATGCCATAATAGGTAGGTATGGTGGCTGTTTTGAGGAAGATATAAGGAGGTTTATGTGTGAAAGAGTGTACCATATCACGGGGTTTAGATGCACCGGCGAAGTTTGCACCAACTCTCAATGTGAGAAAGGGCAATGCACGGCACCGAAGAGGCTAGCAATGATGGAAGGGTGAGAGTGCGTATAATTCATGGACTCAACATTAGTCATAAAGAACTCACATACTTATTGCAAAAATCTACAAGCCATCAAAAACCAAAGCACTACACGCATGCTCCTAGGGGGATAGATTGGTAGGAAAAGACCATCGCTCGTCCCCGACCGCCACTCATAAGGAGGACAATCAAATAACACCTCATGTTTCAAATTTGTTACATAACATTTACCATACGTGCATGCTACGGGACTTGCAAACTTCAACACAAGCATTTCTCAAATTCACAACTACTCAATTAGCACGACTTTGATATTATCACCTCCATATCTCAAAACAATTATCAAGCATCAAACTTTTCTTAGTATTCAACGCACTCATAAGAATTCTTACAAATCTTTTATGCTTAGCACATTATGATTATTTAAGCAAATTACCATGCTATTTAAGACTCTCAAAATAATCTAAGTGAAGCATGAGAGTTCGTATATTTCTTCAAAATAAAACCACCATTGTGCTCTAAAAGATATAAGTGAAACACTAGAGCAAACAACAAACTACTCCGAAAGATATAAGTGAAGATCAATGAGTAGTCGGATGATTATGCAACTATGTGAAGACTCTCCCATTTAATAATTTCAGATCTTGGTATTTTATTCAAACAGCAAGAAAAGCTAAAGAAAATAAAATGACGCTCCAAGCAAAACACATATCATGTGGTGAATAAAAATATAGCTCCAAGTAAAGTTACCGATGAACGAAGACGAAAGAGGGGATGCCTTCCGGGGCATCCCCAAGCTTAGGCTCTTGGTTATCCTTGAATATTAACTTGGGGTGCCTTGGGCATCCCCAAGCGTAGTCTCTTGCCACTCCTTATTCCATAGTCCATCGAATCTTTACCCAAAACTTGAAAACTTCACAACACAAAACTTAACAGAAAACTCGTAAGCTCCGTTAGCGAAAGAAAACAAAACACCACTTCAAGGTACTGTAATGAACTCATTCTTTATTTATATTGGTGTTAAACCTACTGTATTCCAACTTCTCTATGGTTTATAAACTATTTTACTAGCCATAGATTCATCAAAATAAGCAAACAACACACGAAAAACAGAATCTGTCAAAAACAGAACAGTCTGTAGTAATCTGTAACTAACGCAAACTTCTGGAACTCAAAAAATTCAAAAGTAAATTGGTGGACCTGAGGAATTTGTCTAGTAATCATCTGCAAAACGAATCAACTAAATATCACTCTCCATTAAAAAGTTCTAGCTAATCTCGTGAGCGCTAAAGTTTCTGTTTTTTTACAGCATGATCATAAAGACTTCACCGAAGTCTTCCCAAAGGTTCTACTTGGCACAAACACTAATTAAAACACAAAACCACATCTAAACAGAAGCTAGATGGATTATTTATTCCTAAACAGAACCAAAAAGCAAGAAACTAAAATAAAGTTGGGTTGCCTCCCAACAAGCGCTAACGTTTAACGCCCCTAGCTAGGCATGATGATTTCAATGATGCTCACATAAAAGATAAGAATTGAAACATAAAGAGAGCATCATGAAGAATATGACTAGCACATTTAAGTCTAACTCACTTCCTATGCATAGGGATTTTGTGAGCAAACAACTTATGGGAACAACAATCAACTTGCATAGGAAGGCAAAGCAAGCATAACTTCAAAAGTTTAAGCACATTGAGAGGAAACTTGATATTATTACAATTCCTACAAGCATATGTTCCTCCCTCATAATAATTTTCAGTAGCATCATGAATGAATTCAACAATATAACCAGCACCTAAAGCATTCTTTTCATGATCTACAAGCATAGAAAATTTACTACTCTCCACATAAGCACAATTCTTCTCATTCGGAATAGTGGGAGTATCATAAGAGACTTGAATACTATAAATTGTTTCCACATTAAAAGAGTAATGTTCAGAAAAAGGATAATCATAATCATGACAAGTTTTATAAATATAATCATCACTACTCTTTATAGCATAAGTTTTATCACAGTAATCATCATAAGTAGCAACTTTGTTCTCATCATAATCGATTGAAACCTCTTCGAAGATAGTGGATACATCACTAAATAAAGTCATGACCTCTCCAAATCCACTTTCATAAATATTATAAGATTCAACATCCTCCAAAATAGTGGGATCATTACTTCCTAAAGTTGACACTCTTCCAAACCCACTTTCATCAATATAATCATCATAGGTAGAAGGTATGCTATCATCATAACTACTTTGCATATCAAAACTTGGGAGGCTAAAAATATCATCATTATTAAACATAGCATCCCCAAGCTTGGGACAAACATTAATTGCAGCAAATATATTCTCAAATATGTCATCCTCATCAAACATAGCTTCCCCAAGCTTGGGCCTTTTCATATCATAAGCATAATCACTCTTATCATTAATAGTATGGATAGCACCAATAGTATAGCAATTATTATATTCTTCCAAGCAAGTGCCAAAAAGATTTTCAAGATCATAAGGAGTATCATTATCTTCCCAATCATAATCATCACAACAAGCAATAGGCATAACGAGATCATCATCAAGTGTATCATCTTCATTTTCATGAGGCATAGCAATAATAGGAGCAACTTTATTTGGGAGAGATACCTTTTTACCTCTCTTCCTTTTTCTTTTCTTCTTCTTCACATCATGTGTGGGTTCAATCCTCTTTTTGGAGCTCCTTATTAATGAGATTTGGTTGAATAGAAGGCTCCTCCTCGTTACCTGATTCATCATAAGAAATAATAGGAGGATATTGGGAAGTCTCTTCCCTTTCATTAGTATTCTCTTCATCTTCTATTTCTTTTCTTTTATTTATGTAGTTGACAATATAAGGATTTTCAATGCAATTCACCGCACAATACATATAAATCTTCTCTAGATCAAAATCAAGAATTCTATCAAGATTAAATTTTGGAATACCCTCAGTTATACGTTTCATTTCTTCATAACCCAAAAGAAGACTAAGCTCTTTATGATGCTCAAGGGTAATCAAATTATCACAATATTTGGACACGACTTGATCATGAAACAAATAGCATTGGAGCTTTAAATGACCATGTTCATTGCAAAGTTCACAAGGGGTGCGAAAGATATTCAATCTTTCAGCGCAATCATCAAGAATTTCGTGCAACAATTTAGTTTCTAAGTACTTATGCCTCTTGCAATATCTATCTTCCTTATTTGGTGTATACTTGCAATCCCAATGCACTCCACAAAAATTGACATGCTTATAGGATATATTTTCATCATAACTAGTGCAATCATCATTAGTACCATGGATATTCAAGGAGTTCATACTAACAACATTGCAATCATGCTCATCATTCAAAGATTTTGTGCCAAACATTTTAATGCATTATTCTTCTAACACTTTGGCACAATTTTTTCCTTTCCATCATACTCACGAAAGATATTAAAAAGATGAAGCGTATGATACAAGAAGGGGAGCCTTGGCGCAGTGGTAAAGCTGCTGCCTTGTGACCATGAGGTCATGGGTTCAAGTCCTCGAAACAGCCTCTTACAGAAATGTAGGGAAAGGCTGCGTACTATAGACCCAAAGTGGTCGGACCCTTCCCTGGACCCTGCGCAAGCGGGAGCTACATGCACCAGGTTGCCCTTTTTTTAAGCGTATGATACAAACTCAATTCCATTTTTTTGTAATTTTCTTTTATAAACTAAACTAGTGCTAAAACAAGAAATAAAAAGATTTGATTGCAAGATCTAAAGATATACCTTCAAGCACTCACCTCCCCGGCAACGGCGCCAGAAAAGAGCTTGATGTCTACTACGCAACCTTCTTCTTGTAGACGTTGTTGGGCCTCCAAGTGCAGAGGTTTGTAGGACAGTAGCAAATTTCCCTCAAGTGGATGACCTAAGGTTTATCAATCCGTGGGAGGCATAGGATGAAGATGGTCTCTCTCAAGCAACCATGCAACCAAATAACGAAGAGTCTCTTGTGTCCCCAACACACCCAATAAAATGGTAAATTGTATAGGTGCACTAGTTCGGCGAAGAGATGGTGATACAAGTGCAATATGGATGGTAGATATGGGTTTTTGTAAACTAAAAATATAAAAATAGAAAGGTAGCAAGCGGTAAAAGTGAGCATAAACGGTATTGCAATGATAGGAAACAAGGCCTAGGGTTCATACTTTCACTAGTGCAAGTTCTCTAAAAAATAATAACATAATTGGATCATATAACTATCCCTCAACATGCAACAAAGAGTCACTCCAACGTCACAAATAGAGGAGAACAAACGAAGAGATTATGGTAGGGTACGAAACCACCTCAAAGTTATTCTTTCCAATCAATCCGTTGGGCTATTCCTATAAGTGTCACAAACAGCCCTAGACTTCATACTAGAATAACACCTTAAGATACAAATCAACCAAAACCCTAATGTCACCTAGATACTCCAATGTCACCTCAAGTATCCGTGGGTATGATTATACGATATGCATCACACAATCTCAGATTCATCTATTCAATCCAACACATAGAACCTCAAAGAGTGCCCAAAGTTTCTACCGGAGAATCACGACGAAAACGTGTGCCAACCCCTATGCATAGGTTCATGGGCGGAACCCGCAAGTTGATCACCATAACATACATCAAGTGAATCAATAGAATACCCCATTGTCACCACGGGTATTCCACGCAAGACATACATCAAGTGTTCTCAAATCTTTAAAGACTCAATCCGATAAGATAACTTCAAAGGAAAAACTCAATCCATTACAAGAGAGAAGAGGGGGACAAGAAACATAAGATCCAACTATAATGGCAAAGCTCGCGATACATCAAGATCGTGCCAAATCAAGAACACGAGAGAGAGAGAAAGAGATCAAACACATAGCTACTGGTACATACCCTCAGCCCTGAGGGTGAACTACTCCCTCCTCGTCATGAAGAGCGCCGGGATGATGAAGATGGCCACCGGTGAGGGTTCCCCCCCTCCAGCAGGGTGCCGGAACAGGGCCCCGATAGGTTTTTGGTGGCTACAGAGGCTTGCGGCGGCGGAACTCCCGATCTAATCTCTGTTGTGGAATTTTAGGATACGTAGGTATATATGGGTGCAGGAGGTACGTCGGTGGAGCTTCGGGGGTCCCACGAGGCAGGGGGCGCGCCCTAGGGGGGTGGGCGCGCCCCCACCCTCGTGAGCACCTCCCTTCGCTCCTGACATGGGGTCCAAGTCCATCCGGTAGGTTTCCTTCCAAAAATAACTTCTCCAATTGATTTCGTTCCGTTTCGACTCCGTTTGATATTCCTTTTCTTCGAAACACTAAAATAGGCATAAAACAACAAATCTGGGCTAGGCCTCCGGTTAATAGGTTAGTCCCAAAAATAATACAGAAGTGGATAATAAATCCCAATATTACCCAAAACAGTAGATAATATAGCATGGAGCAATCAAAAATTATAGATACGTTGGAGACGTATCAATGTAAAACCCATTTGCTAATTCTTAAGAATTTTTTGGAGCCCCTCTTCTTTTTGTTAGCATCACACCCCATATTATGGCCACAGTTAAAAAGTATACGAAATATTGCATATTTCGGTGCGGTCAACTGTTTTTAATCCAGAAATATCGATTTACATTCAAACTATTTTGAAAAATAATTTATATAAATATAAAATCCAAATAATTGTCCACGCATAAAAATCAATGGAATTTAAGATCTTGTAATGAAAGAAAATTGAAACTAATTCCCAGCTTGATGTGTTTTAAAAATGTACAACCCATTTTTGGGCAAACCGAATGAAACTCTCCTCGTCTTGAAAGATTTGCAGCCCAGCAGGGCCGATAAAGCAAGTAGGCCTTGTTTGGGTATTTCTTTAAAAAAAATAGAACTGGGCTAGCCATTTTCAGCAAGAAAAAACACAACTGGGCTCATGATGTGGTAAACATAAATAAAACCCTGGCTAGACGGGCCACAGCCCCCGCATAGCCCCGTTGTTACCCTGATCCGTCGCTAAAACTAGTATAAATAACAACTGCTTGTTCCTAAAAAAACTACGCGACTTGCTGGGTCCCTAGTGTCAGTCGCTCGTAATGTAATTCTCTCATTTATTGACTACGTTGACAATGGTGTGAGCCCCAGATGTCCAACCATTAGGAGGAACCATATTTTTGGGCTTGTACTATAGAGACACTTGCTTGCGTACTGCCATGACGCTGGTGGGTCCCTACTGTCATCCTCTCCACGTACAGTCATCTCCTTGTTCCTCTCGGTTGTTGACGACGTTGACAACGCAAGAGGGCGGCGCACCGCGCATGGCGAGCGAACCAAGCCCGCAAGGCGGAGGACGACGGTGAGGCCTCGGACAGAAAGAACAGGAGCCGTTGAAGAAGGACCGGTCCTGTCGCAGGCGGAGGGGAGTACGAGGGTTGACTGGTTCGGGCGCAGGTGCGTGTTGGGGCTGACGTCGCCGGAGAATAACAGGACGTGTGGGGGTATAGAGGAAGGGACTGGCCAACGTTGGAGGGTACATACGGTAGGGCGGCGAAGGCGCAGCCAGCCATGGGATGCGGGAGCAGGCAGTGCCGACGGGGTGGTTTGGTTTGGGCGGCTAGAGGAAGAAGAAGACAAGAGATAGAAGATACACGACAGATGTTAGATGTCAATCCAACAGCTGGTAGGCAGAATCGTTTGTTGACTGGCTAGTAAGTCGACACCACCTTGGATAGGCTATTTCCTTGCGGTCCCAAATGTCAGAATCCAAATCTGTCACGGTCATGCAGCCTTTCCTATGAAAATTTACAGCCCATTTGATGTGCTAGTTCGAAATAAGTTTGTGGGTGCTGGTGGGGGATAATCACTTGGCTTCTATAATGCATAGTGAGCTCAAGCAGCCGGCGAGAGTGATGTTATTTCCCTTGGTTGGGATTTGTTACAATATTTCATTCTAAATTAAACGAATGGCAAGCCATTTGCCTTGTTTCAAAGAAAATATGACAGTCACAACCGAGTTAAAAAGGGCAGGAACATCTAACTCCAGCTTACAAACTGTACAAAAGCATGAGGGTTAATTGTTCATCAGGTTTACAAAAAAAACCAGATTGAAAAGAGCAACAACATCTAACTCCAGCACTGTTTTCGGCAGTCACAGTCAAATGGATCGGTCAGGTCCATAGAATGAACATCCTAGGTCGTAAAATTTACTGGATTATGACCACAATATGTTGTAAATAGAAGCCCGGCATGTTCAGAAGCTCTTTTGCCCACCTGAAACTCCTTTTTTTCTCTTCGACATACCCATCCGTCAAAACCATGCTGCTGATAAACTTAAGCCTGATGGACAATAGTAACCTTGCATTCAGCAGGAAGAATGTGACAAATCTTGTGTTTGCACGGTTGGCTACATATCGTTCTAGCGTTATTATCTTCAATCGAATCTCATGAGAAGTGAGAAAATCCTGATGCTTACGAATCCACCGATTGGTTATAACTTTCTTACCCCGTCTTATTGCCTAAATAGACATGAAGATTCAAAACAGTTAAGGTCTAAAAGAAGAGTGAAGAGAAAAGTGCTTATCGGTCAAGTAGTTCAGAAGCATCAAGATCACCCCTAAAATCTCTATGCAGCATATTCATGTCCTTACTTTGGGCTGCTAATGCCAATGTCATGGATACCTCCTTATGCTCATGTAAATCTATATCCATCATGGGATATGTATAATACAAGGGCACATTCTCCATCTTATTTTTGAACCATCTCACCAATACTATGCAGCTTCAAGAAGATCAACATTTGAAAAATCACACGTCAAAGACCGTTTCAATCATAAGGAATCAGTCCAGAGCTCATGGAAGAAGAAAGAGGTGGTCAAGCGAGTTTACCGCGTGAAAAGAGATGGTCATAAGTGTGGTACTTCAGATTTGATCTCAAATAACAAAGAGCCAATTAAAGTGTTGATATTGGCTACAAAAGGCAATGAGGCAAGTCAATCAAATGTCAAATCTGAAGAGAAGAAGTTGAGAGTGCGCAAGGTAAAAGAATAATTTCCATTACTTCAAACAAAATCACAGCCGGGGTGCTCACTCGGCTTATCATATCGGCAAAAAAAGAAATTACAAAAAGTTAGTGCACAAAAACTTGAAGAAAGAAACATGGCATGGGTTTCTAAAGGAACCACTCAAAATAAGAATTATGTGAAAGCATCCATTACATGACGTGCGGCAAAGATGAAGAAGGAAAAGAGTGAAAACTATGAAGGACCAAGCCGAAGGTTTCAACATCTTCGGTCCACACATTATTTATATTCTTCAACTATGCCGTTGATGGCTATGCCATGAAATTCGTCATCAGGTATGATTGGTTACCCTCAATGGGCTTATTTTAATCCATGAATGCAATATAATTTCTTACATCATGAAAGGGTATTACCAAATCATTATATGTTCGATTAGCTTCACTTTTGTTTCTAATCTAAATGGCCAATATATACATATCGTCCAAAGCACGTACGAATGGCCGATGAAGTGTTGACATCGCTCTTAGAACAAACTTCGTGCAAGTTATTTTTCGGCACACAAGTTTTGCCAAAAACAGGGGGCATGTGTTGACACCAGATTTTGGCACGGTCAAAAACTTAATTAATATGGTCTCAAATGGAAAAGTGATCTACTAGAAAAAGTTTCGTATTGTCAACATGAACATCTTTGAAGTTTGGGCCATCGCCATCCGACCTCATCTCAAGGGCCGAAACTATGCTCAAAGTATTAAGATTTTGTTTTCAAAGTATTGTTCGGCCAATTAAGACTCCAAGACGACCTCATATGAGAAAAGTTTCTACACGAATTGTCTTCGTCTCGTCAAAACGGTCGATTTTCATATAAAATCATCCCAATCCAAGTTGGTACGCAAAAGTTAGAGCCATCAGAATACAGCCTTGTCAGGACGAATAATAGCCTGTTTTGGGCGACCGATTTGACCCTCAAGATGACCTCTGATCAAAAAACATTTAACATGAAAGTTATTCGTCTCGTTGAAAAGGTCAAGACTGCTTTTGGGCTCGTTTCCATCAGAGGTCGTTTACCACCTCAAAAATTACAGCCGAGGTGCCTAATTCTACGTGCAGGCTGCCGACGACGACCAGGAGTAGTTTAGGAGGATCCCAGGCAGGAGGTCTGCGCCTCTTTCGATCTGTATCCCAGTTTGTGCTAGCCTTCTTAAGGCAAACTTGTTTAACTTATGTCTGTACTCAGATATTGTTACTTCCGCTGACTCGTCTATGATCGAGCACTTGTATTCGAGCCCTCGAGGCCCCTGGCTTGTATTATGATACTTGTATGACTTATTTGTGTTTTAGAGTTGTGTTGTGATATCTTCCCATGAGTTCCTGATCTTGATCGTACACGTTTGCGTGCATGATTAGTGTACGATTGAATCGGGGGCGTCATAGCTAACCTCTCTGTTGTGTGTAGGTAGGGCTGCGACGTGTTGATCTTTCGAGGCCAGGCATGACCCAGGAAAGTGTGTCTGGCCAGAGGGATCGAGCGTGTTGGGTAATGTGGTGCACCCCTGCAGGAAAGTTTATCTATTTGAATAGTCATGTTCCTCGGTAAAAGGACGACCCAAAGTTGTACTTTGACCTTATGACAACTAGAACTGGATACTTAATAAAACACACTTCTTACAATTTCCGGATACAACCCGGTGATCGCTTTTCCACAGGGCGATGAGGGGAGGATCGCCGGGTAGGATTATGCTATGCGGTGTTCCTTGATGCTGCTCTTGCTACTCTCTTCTACATGCTTCAAGATGAAGGCTGCTAGAAGCGTATTCTTCGATAGGACTAGCTATCCCTCTTATTCCAAATCTGGCCTAAATCACTGCTTCAATATATTCATCTCCTTCCTAGGCGTGTACAGAGGGCCCAGCAACTCCTAAGAAAATGGCCCAGATTGTTTAGCACCGCCCATCTGCACTGGGTCCGAAATAGCACCGCTCTACTGTCCTAGAGCCTGCAATGTTTCAACTTGTGCTACTCCCGTGTTGTCGCTCCGAACAACGGCTGTCTCTGGATTAACTGTGACTGGCAGCAGCACTGTATCCATAAAGGCACCACTTTGACTTTCTGCTTGAATATACCTTTGAATTATGGGTACATCGAGGTGACCATCCGGGCTGGCGCTGGCTTCCGCAATCTCAAGTAACTGGTCGTAGCAGCGAGGTGCCAACTGAGAGCACACACATATATATCTTTGAATTATGGATACAGCTATTATCAAGGTATATTCAAGCAGAAAGTCAAAGAGGTGCCTTGATAATAGCAGTACCCATAATTTAAGCAGAAAGTTATCCGAACCCATGCTCCAAGGCTGAGGAGTAATTACAAACATAACAGCATCCAAAGAACGGAAGTGAGCCACAAAAATATACCTTGATAATTGCGATATACCATAATAGTCCTCCATGCTCTAGCCATAGAGTGCTGCACAGCCTAAACCGAAAGAACTCTGATTGGACCTCTTGTAGAAGCAAGCTTCATGAGAAAATTGAAATCTGCATCCTGACCCTCCTCAAGCCTCTGTTCAGCCTGAATATAAACAATCGCCGGTTCGCTGATGGACAGCGCTTGCATGGTGAGCTCAATCCCAGGATCTGGCGCAATCGCTCGAGAAGAGAGCTGAGTGACCTGATTAACACTCTTTTCCCCAGGCTCGTCCGCATCCGGACGAGCAAGCTCTCTTTTTATGCTAGAAACCCGCCCCTCCAGAACCACAAGTGACCGGGAGGGCCAAAGCAGGACAGCTGATAAGAAAGGATCCACAAGAAAGAAGATGTGACAAGGGATTAGAGAGAGATCAGAGGGCGAGGGAAAGATTGGGGGAACGAGGAGGAGGGGAGTTGGAACAGAGGAGGAGAGAAGGTTAGAGCGGCATAGCGCCAGTCCAGAAAGTCCCCTGCGTGTATAAACTGATCTGGTTTATTGAAGACTAGATGAAAGGAATTACCCACCGTCCAAACAAAATTGAGTGAAAGTACAGCAGATCGGAGAACCATCGTGCTTACCTGCAAGAGCACCTTCTTGTGAAATTGGATGTTAACAGGTGCGGCTGCGCGCCCGTCCGACCTGACAAAAATAAAATCCACCAACAATGGCTCAGCCTGTGATTCCGCGGAGAGAAGGAGATAATTTGAGGGGGGACGCGGGAGAAAAAATGGGCTATTACTGCCGGTAGGTGTCGAGGCTGTCGGACGGTGACTCGAGGGCAGCGGCTGGGCCACGGAGAGAGACGCAGCGGAGGCATCGAGGGCAGCGGCTGGACGATGCAGCCAGGATGAATCTCGGCTGGATCCAGTGACCTGGGGAGAAGGACCACGCCGCCACGGACTCGGCTGTGCCGTCCAGATCAGGGGCGTGCTTGGTGATACGGCGCTGTCTCAGCTAATCCTGGGTGTACGGGAAGGACGGAGATGACCGCTTCACTTCTTCTGGCCAGGGACAAAAGGCTAGTTCGTTTAGTCCCACATCGGCTAGCGAGGTAGAGCAGGACCGGTTTATAAGCCGCGCGCTGCTACTTGTACTGTCCCTTTGGGGGCACCCGATAAAGATGCTTAATATATGTGGTACCTTGATGGTTGCACAACATTGGTTGTCAAAAAAAAAAAGGATGACAGTTTTTTTGCCCCTCTAGCTATACTGATTTTATAGAATGTCCTCATTGTTCTTATTTTGAGATCCAAAATTTTATGTATACTA
>NC_041390.1:587363459-587368419 GCF_002162155.2 Triticum dicoccoides
GTTATACTGAATTTATAGAAAGGTCCTCATAGTTCTTATTTTGAGATCCAAAATTTTATGATTTTCACGCACCATATTTTCAGCTCCTCACATATACTAATATTTTTTTTATTAAAAGGTCTGCATAATTTTATTTCCATCTTTTGAGATCCTTATGCCTGCCAAATTTTGGGTGGCAGGTCAACAACCAATTTTTACTCTTGTTTTTAGCCCCTCACGAGTTATACTGGTTTTACAGAAAGGTCCTCGTAGTTCTCATTTTCATATTTTGAGATCCAAAATTTCGGATTTCACTCGCCATCTTTTCAACCCCTCACGTATACCACTATTTTTATTGAAAGGTCCACATAATTTCATTTTCATCTTTTGAGATCCCTATAGCTGCCAAATTTTGGGTGGCAGGTCAATTGCCAATGTTTACTCTTGAACCATGGTCATGTATACACATGAAATACTACCTCTGTTTCATTTCACTTAGCATATTAGATTTGTCTAAAATCAAACTTGGATGTCTTGCTTATTTGGTTTGACTCACTTGTTTTGGGGGGGAGGTCAATAGCCAATTTTTACTCTTGTTTTTTGCACCTCACGAGTTATACTGATTTTATAGAAAGGTCCTCATAGTTCTTATTTTGAGATCCAAAATTTTATGATTTTCACGCACCATATTTTCAGCTCCTCACATATACTAGTATTTTTTTTATTAAAAGGTCTGCATAATTTTATTTCCATCTTTTGAGATCCTTATGCCTGCCAATTTTTGGGTGGCAGGTCAACAACCAATTTTTACTCTTGTTTTTAGCCCCTCACGAGTTATACTGGTTTTATAGAAAGGTCCTCGTAGTTCTCATTTTCATATTTTGAGATCCAAAATTTCGGATTTCACTCGCCATCTTTTCAACCCCTCACGTATACCACTATTTTTATTGAAAGGTCCACATAATTTCATTTTCATCTTTTGAGATCCCTATAGCTGCCAAATTTTGGGTGTCAGGTCAATTGCCAATGTTTACTCTTGAACCATGGTCATGTATACACATGAAATACTACCTCCGTTTCATTTCACTTAGCATATTAGATTTGTCTAAAATCAAACTTGGATGTCTTGCTTATTTGGTTTGACTCACTTGTTTTGGGGGGGAGGTCAATAGCCAATTTTTACTCTTGTTTTTTGCACCTCACGAGTTATACTGATTTTATAGAAAGGTCCTCATAGTTCTTATTTTGAGATCCAAAATTTTATGATTTTCACACACCATATTTTCAGCTCCTCACATATGCTAGTATTTTTTTTATTAAAAGGTCTGCATAATTTTATTTCCATCTTTTGAGATCCTTATGCCCGCCAATTTTTGGGTGGCAGGTCAACAACCAATTTTTACTCTTGTTTTTAGCCCCTCACGAGTTATACTGGTTTTACAGAAAGGTCCTCGTAGTTCTCATTTTCATATTTTGAGATCCAAAATTTCAGATTTCACTCGCCATCTTTTCAACCCCTCACGTATACCACTATTTTTATTGAAAGGTCCACATAATTTCATTTTCATCTTTTGAGATCCCTATAGCTGCCAAATTTTGGGTGGCAGGTCAATTGCCAATGTTTACTCTTGAACCATGGTCATGTATACACATGAAATACTACCTCTGTTTCATTTCACTTAGCATATTAGATTTGTCTAAAATCAAACTTGGATGTCTTGCTTATTTGGTTTGACTCACTTGTTCGGGGCTTCGTGCGCTTAGCTGTATAGTTTCCTCTCTTTGGGCCGAGCATCCCCTATCTCTCTGCTCCGGGTGCCATGTTCACGCCTCCTTGCGTTCGTGTAGTGTGTTGTACCTGTGGCGCCCCCGATTTGATCGTACACTAATCATACACGCAAATGTGTACGACCAAGATCAGGGACTCACGGGAAGATATCACAACACAACTCTGAACACAAATTAAAATAATACAAGTTTTATATTACAAGCCAGGGGCCTCGAGGGCTCGAACACAAACGAGTCAGCGGAAGCAACAATATGTGAGTACAGACATAACTTAAACAAGGTGCCATAAGATGGCTAACACAAACTGGGATACAGATCGAAAGAGGCGCATGCCTCCTGCCTGGGATCTTCCTAAACTACTCCTGGTCGGTGGCGGCCTGCACGTAGTAGTAGGCACCCTCGGTGTAGTAGGGGTCATCGTCGACGGTGGCGTCTGGCTCCGGGGCTCCAACATGTGGTTGCGACGTCCGAGAAGAATGGAAAGGGGGAAAAGAGGGAGCAAAGCAACCGTGAGTACTCATCCAAAGTACTCGCAAGTAAGGATCTACACCACATATGCATTTGTAACAATGAAACGGGTAGTATCTGTGGACTGAACTGCGGAATGCCAGAATAAGAGGGGGATAGCTAGTCTATCGAAGACTACGCTTCTGGCAGCCTCCATCTTGAAGCATGTAGAAGAGAGTAGCAAGAGCAGCATCAAGGAACACCGCATAGCATAATCTTACCCGGCGATCCTCCCCTCGTCGCCCTGTGGGAAAGCGATCGCCGGGTTGTATCTAGAAATTGTAAGAGGTGTGTTTTATTAAGTATCCGGTTCTAGTTGTCATAAGGTCGAAGTACAACTCTGGGTCGTCCTTTATCGAGGGACACAACTATTCAAATAAATAAACTTCCCTGCAGGGGTGCACCACATTACCCAACACGCTTGATCCCTCTGGTCGGACACACTTTCCTGGGTCATGCCCGGCCTCGAAAGATCAACACGTCGCAGCCCTACCTACATACAACAAAGAGGTCAGCACGCCGGTCTAAATCCTAAGCACGCAGGGGTCTGAGCCCAATGCCCGTTGCACACATGCACGTTGCGTATGCGGCCGATGAGCAGACCTAGCAACCTCCATTACAAAGGATGTTGCGTTATGCGGTCCAACTCGGCGCGCACCGCTCAGTCGCTGATGTTAAGAAGGCTTCGGCTGATACCGCGACGTCGAGTGCCCATAACTGTTCCCACGTAGTTGGTTAGTGCGTATAGGCTCGTAGCCAGACTCGGATCAAATACAAAGATCTCGTTAAGCGTGTTATTTTGAAGTAACCAGGGACCAGGCTCACCTGTCTCCTAGGTGGTCGCAACCTGCCCTATCGCTCCGCCACAAAGTAACAATCTGGGGGCTGCCAGGAACCCAGACCCACCACTACCTGGGTGGAACCACCTGCCCCTTTAGCCCCCATCTCCGAATCATCAACAAAAGTATGTGATAGTATAGTATATACCCGTGATCACCTCCCGAGTGATCACGGCCCAGTAGTATAGCATGGCAGACGGACAAGAGTGCAGGGCCACTGATGTCATACTAGCAACCTATACTAAGCATTAGGATAGCAGGTAAAGGTATCAACAACTGTAGCAACAGTGACAGGCTATGCAACAGAATAGGAGCTATCGAATCAACAACAGTAGCGAACCTAATGCAAGAATCAGAGAGAAGAGAGTGGGCGATATCTGGTTGATCAAAGGGGGTTTACTTGCCTGGTTGCTCTGGCAAGAAGGAGGGGTCGTCAACACCGTAGTCGATCGGGGCAGCAGCGGCGTCAGTCTCGTAGTCTACCGAAGAGAAGAGGGGGAAGAAAAAATGAATACAATGCAAACAGATGCATGACGATGCATGTCATGACATATAACGGTGCTGGGTGTGCTCTAACACGGTACTAGGTGCTACTGGCGGAGGGGGAAAACATCCGGGAAAGTATTCCCCGTGTTGACGTTTTCGGAGAGATGAACCGAAGGTGGATTGTTGCATGTTCGCTATGCTAGGGACGTGTGGCGAACGAACGGACTACATATTCGGATTCATCTCGTCGTTCTGACCTACTTTCATGTACACAGTATTTTCATCCGGGTTACGTATTACTTTACATGATTTTCTGAAGTTTTAGCAATATTCTAAAATTATTATTTATTCGAAAATAAAGACTAAATTGCTAGGGGCACCCAGCATCGGGTACACAAAAGTGTACAAGTGGCTGACAGGTGGGCCAGGGGGTCTTAGTTGACCAGTCAACATTTGAGTGGTCAATAGGGGGTGGGGCTCCCCTATCATACACACAACAGTTAATTAAAATGTTAACTACTATTAAGTAAATTAAGCAAACTTTTAATTAAGTTAATTAATATTAATAATTATTATTATTATTTTAATTTTTTAAAACAAAATAGGGGGTGTGGGCCCCAACTGCCAGTGCCCCATGAGGCCACTGGAGCGGGCGTTTAACGGGCGCGGGCGGGGTACCCATCGGGGCGGACCCGGGAGACTGCCGCGGCCACGCCGGGGCGCTGCCCGGGCGCCTGACGGGGCGGCCAGATGAGCGGGTGGCGCGACCGTGTGCGGGCTGCTAGGGGGTTGCGGCGTTGGGAGGAGGAGGCGCGACGAGCCGAAGCGCAGCGGGAAGGTGGGCGACCGGTGATTCGGGCGGTCGATGGAGGGGGGAGTTGCGGGCGGTCGACGGTGAGCGACGCCGGTGGAGTGTGGCGGCCGGGCGCGGGGAGGTGGGCAGCAGCGCGACAATGTCTGGGCGCAACAGGAATCAACAATAGCAGACAGGCGCCAACGGCAGCGAGCCAAGCGAGCGGCGAGAGGGCAGAGCAAAGACGGGGCGAGCTCGCACGGGAGGCGACCGGGCGGTGCGTGCAGCAAGGGAGGGCGCGGAGCAGTGTGCGCGAGCACGCGGTGCAGGGTGCGAGGAGCAGAGTGCGGGTCGCAGCGGGGCCAGCGGCGGTGGGGCGCGCGAGCGGCACGGGACGCGGGGCGGTGTGGGGTAGGCGGGTAACGGTCGGGGAAGAGCAAGATAGGGGGAGGTGGAGGCCGGGGCTCACTTGCGGTGCAGGGGAACGGGGCGGCGAGGCGCGATGGCAATCGGCAATGAGGGGGATGAGGAGGCGAGGAGGCAGTCTGGCGAGGTGGCTCCGGCGACG
>NC_041390.1:587368701-587379935 GCF_002162155.2 Triticum dicoccoides
AGTGGAAGCGAGTGGGTTAGGGTTTCGGTAGGGGGGGGGTTGTAGGCGTGGTTGGGCCGGGGGAGAGCTGGGCCGGCCTGGGTTGGCCAGCTGGCACACTTGGCCCAAGGAAGAGTGGGGTCTTTCTATTCTTTTGTTTTCTTTTTAATTTTTATTTATTTTTCTTTTCTGTTTTCTTTTAGTTTCCTTTTATTTCTGTTCTAGCAAAATACCAAAATGGCACCTAATTTGATGTTACCAAATATGCCACTACCACATTAACTTGCTACCCAAACTAAAAATAGTTTTGTAATTATTTAATATTTAAAATTATTTAAATAATAGTTTTTGTTACTGTTTTATTCATCTTATAGTATTTAATATTTTATAAAGGTGTGGTTTCTCCACCATAATTACCTATGCATTATTTGGTCCACTCCGAACATTTTAGTTTTAGTATTTGAAAACTTTTATTGTTTGCTTGATTTTGAATTTGAATTTGAATTGGTTTCGAACTAACGCAAGATTAGCAACAGTAATCGAAGTGACTTAGCATCATTAGCAGAGGGTTGTTGTAGCTTAATTATCCGAGCATCACAATTCTCCTCCACTACGACAAATCTCCTCCCGAGATTTAAGGGGTGCAGTAAGGGGGAAATACTAGGTTACGAAATTCTAACGGATATTCTTGGTCTTTGTTGCTTTTCTCGAAGAGGTCGATCCATTACATTGATGTATTCATTTCTCTGATTCAGGTCATCATGATGAAGTCGGCATCTTTTCTTCAGGGTCTCCATTGTACTTGCGGAAAAGATAAGGGGGAAGACTCGGGAAGGACGGAGCTCAACACATATTAGGTACCAGGGGGCTATCTTAGTGAACGAGGCATAGAGGCATCTCTCGAGTTGAAATTCCAGAAAGTCATCGAGAGCAAGGTAAGAAGGTGCAATACACTGGTGCGCGTCGATCCTAAACAAATGGTTTTTAAGCTCTTTCCGCGGGCGGCATTTGGAACCATCGCCAAGTGAGTGTGGGCAATAGGGGGTCCTTCCCACACGACCAAGAAACCGTCGGGGATAGGGAGCCTTGATGCATACAGTTGTCCCTATATAACCGTTTCCGATATCATGAATATCCCAAATGCTTCATCCTTGCTACTCGTTTGTGCTCGCATCGCCATCGCAGCCGGAGTTTTGTGGTTCTGCCTAGAACCAGGCAGATTCTAGGCACAGGAGCTTTCTAGGCAGATTCCAGGCACGGGAGATTTACGATGCCTGGCACATCACAATCAGTTCATGATTATAAACCATGTACACTAGGTAGAAAATCACACACATTTAGTTTTCCCGCACCGTATGTGATAGTGTCTAACATCACACATGCTTTGCGAACGGTAACTGTGTGCATGCTTGCACATGTTTCCTCTCTGTGAACCGTCTCGGATTAACGTGTATATCGCAAACGTTTGTGTTTTACCAACCGTGTGTGTCGTAATGACCTGCACAATGTAATTTTGCCCTAATTTAATTGCTGCTATGTAAAATTGTACCTAATTTAAACTTGAAAGTAGGCTATAGCTTTATTCATATCCATCAGGTTCAAACAACCAATGCATTATTCGATTCACAAGTACATATGTTTAAGAACTATATAAGCACCAAATAAAGAATGATGTACCAGGGTTCTATACTTGTACTATTACAGATGGTAAAGAAGGAGGCGACAAACATTCCAGTTGCTGAACAAGGTAAAGCGGAATGGCCCTATTGTGCTCTCGTGGATGCAGAAGGCATGCAGGACTCTAGTCTAACCCTTGTGATGGCCGGCCACCAATCATGTAGTTTGACAGGTAATCTTGAGTAAACTACTTCAGGATCCACTGCAAAAGAAAAAAGATTCAGATATTGTCATCTAAAACAACTCATTACGGGCAGTAAAAACAAGGCTACAGGGTTCTTACTTACCATCCTGCAGTTCACTGTTGTCTTCCATAAAGTGTAAATAAATAGTTAGATTGACATCTTTTGACCCATTTTAATAACAATCTTTATCAGTTTCCTCACTTCACTACAAAAAAAAGACACATCCGTGACATTTTGGGCCGAACGAAACTTTTTTCTGTCATACATATGACACTTCTATGACGATAATTGTGGCAAAACCCGGTATCATCATAGATGTGGTGGGCTCCTACTTCTATGACAAAAAATCATGACAGAAAATGGGCTTTTCGTCCTGGGCGGGCCGGAGACGCAGCTGCATGACATTCTTTGGGCCGTCCATGATAGAAAAAACCCTGGTAGAAGCGAGGGCGAGGAAAATTTCGGGGAGTTCCCAGTTACGGTGGGAGGTCAGGGGCCGAGCGATGAGCATTTCTCTCGTACACGTACGCGCGTGTGTGCGAGGCATTGGTTCTAACTGAACCCGAGTAAGGCGTTGGGCTCTAACTGAACCCGAGCGATTGCACTGCAGGCTACGCGTTACTGAACCCGAGCGATCGATCGATGACTGTTAACTGAACCCGATCGAGTGATTCCTTCGCTACTGCTGCTAACTGAAGCCGATCGATGCTGCCTCTGGGATGAACAGTGAGCATTGCGGGAGGGGGGTTGGATGAATAGTGAGCGGTGGCATTGCATCTGGATGAACAGGACCCCGTGGTGTGGAGGGCTGGATGAATAGTAGACGGTGGAGGGGTGCCTGTGGAGGGGTGGTTGAACAAGACCCCGTGGTGTGGAGGGCTGGATGAACAGTAGACGGTGGAGGGGTGCCCGTGGAGGGGTGGTTGAACAGTAGCCGGTGGAGTAGCGCGCGGTGGAGGCTAGATGAACAGGAGCCCGTGGAGGCTGGAGGAGGTCGACGGTAGCCCGTGGAGGCTGGAGGAGGTCGACGGTGGAGATGAACAGTATCCCGTGGAGTCCTGTTTTGCGGTACTCCACACCCCTCCCGATGAACAGGACCCCCGTTTCCACCGTAGGAGGTCCGTTTCGTCCGTTTTGCGGTACGCCACACCCCTTCCGATCAATAGGACCCCCGTTTCGACCGTAGGAGGTCCGTTTCGTCCGTTTTGCGGTACGCCACATCCCTCCCGATCAACAGGACCCCCGTTTCGACCATAGGAGGTCCATTTTGCGGTACACCAGACCCCTCCTGATGAACAGGATCCCATTTCGACCGTGGCCGGTCAAACACAAGGCCGTTTCCTCCGTTCTGCGGTACGCCAGGCCTCGTTTCCATTGCCTGTTCCGTCCAAGCCCTCCTGATGAACACGACCACGCATTCCGTTCCGACCCAGCCGGTTGGCTCCCATGCGTTCCGTTGCCTCCCGATGAACACGATGCATTCCGTTGCCTCCCCATGAACACGACGCATTCTGTTGCCTCCTCATGAACACGACGATGACGCTGTTTCTTCGTTCCGACCCAGCCATGTCAACGAGCCCTCGCCGTACGTATGCGCAAGTAGGCATTCGAGACCCCGCCCGTATGTACACATACGTGGCCGTATTTTCTTTCTTGCACCCTGGTCGTTGTACGTACGTGTACATGCTACGTGCGCGCCCCTACTATGACACGTGCACGCCTCTACATCCACCAGTATATATGTACGTACACGTTCGCGACCTGAATGACAACGCTACGTACGCTTCGACCAGGTGGGTCCCGACTGTCAGACACTTCCTTGCGTGCGAAGATGTAGCTGGTGGGTCCCAGCAGTCAGGGGGGCGAATCATTTTGTTTTTTTGCCCGGACGCACTTCCTTGCGTGCGAAGGTGTAGCTGGTGGGTCCTAGCAGTCAGGGGGAAACGTTTTTTGCGAAATACGGTGGCCCATCCAGTGGGTCCCCGCTGTCAGGTGGAGGAATAATTATTTTGCGCGTAATAAGGAGGCACTTCCTTGCTGCGGCCATGGACCCAGCTGTCAGCGTCTCCACACACAGTACTCTTCCGATGGAAGTCGTTCGTTGACCACATTGACCACGCCGCGGCGAGAGCACCACGGTGAGGCCTAGGAAGGGGACGACACGGAGGCAGGGAAGACTCAGCAGTTCTTTTGAACGCGGAGAGAAGTACGACTGTACGAGGGTTTACCGGTTCGTCTGCCGTTGCCAGAGAATAACAGTAGGTGTGGGTGAGTAGAGGGATGGCTAGGCCAGCAATGGGAGTACGGTGGGGCGGTGAGGCCTGCGCGGCAGCACAGCCGGCCGCGGGAAGGAGGGAGCAGGCAGTCCCGCCGGTGCTTGTTTGAGCGGTTGGAGCAGGAAGAGTAGAGATTGAAGAAGCACGATGGCCGTTGGATGGACATCCAACAGTCAGTGCTTGTGTGTCAACCTTTTTTTAGGAAAGCCTCAAATCTGTGGAAAACAACATACATCCCATCTGCCATTATTTCTAATAATTTACAGCCCATTTGCTAATTCTTAAGGTTTTTTGGAGCCCATATTCTTTTTGTTAGCATTACAGCCCATATTGTGGCCACGGTTAAAAAATTATACGAAATTTTGCATATTTCGGTGCGGTCCGAACTGTTTTTAATCCCGAAATTTCGACTCACATTCAAACTAATTTCAAAAATAAATGTATATCAATATAAAATCCAACAAATTCTCCACTCATAAAAATTAACGTAATTTAAAATCTTGAAATGAAAAAAAGATATTTGAAACTAATTGCCGGTTTGATGTGTTTTAAAAATGTACAACCCATTTCTCATTACTGATGGGTCATTTTCTCGGCCAGCCGAATGAAAGCTCTCCTCGTCTTGAAAGATTTGCAGCCCAACAGGCCTGACAAAGCGACTTACTTGGCAAATTACAAAAAAACTAGGCTGTGGCCGTGGACCCAGCTGTCAGCCTCTCCATGTACAGTACTCTTCCGATGGAAGTCGTTCCTTGACCACGTTGACCACGCCACGCGGAGAGCACCACGGCAGTGGACGACGGTGAGGCCTAGGAAGGGGACGACGCGGAGCCGGGGAAGACGCGGCAGTGGAAGCCCGTGCGGAGAGGAGTACGAGGGTTCACTGGTTCGGCTGCGGTGTGAGGCTGTCGTCGCTGCAGGGCCTAGCCAGCGGTGGGAATAGTAGGGGGCGGTGAGGCCTCTGCGGTAGCACAGCCGGCCACGAGAGGCAGGAGCATGCGGCACGACCGACGCTACTTTGGGCAGCTGGAGCAAGAAGACCAGAGGTTGAAGAAGCACTACAGCCGTTGGATGGACATTGTATGGTCACTGGAGCTAGAATCGTTCATATTGACTAAGTTGACAAAGCCCTTCGTCCCCGTCAACTTAGTAGGCCCACAAGTCAGCCTCCCACCAAGGTGGGTCCCAGCTAGCCGGGGGAGTATTCATTTTTATGTGCGTAACAAGGAGGCACTTCCGGTGGGTCCGAGCTGACAGTGGGGGGAACGTTTTCTCGTGAAATATGGTGGCCCGTCCGGTGGGTCCCAGCAGTCAGGGGGAAACGATTTTTTTCGCAAAATATTGGTGGCCCGTCCGGTGGGTCCCCGCTGTCAGGTGGAGGAATAATTATTTTCCGTGTAATAAGGAGGCACTTCCTTCCGGCTGCCGTGGACCCAGCTGTCAGCCTCTCCACATACAGTACTCTTCCGATGGAAGTCGGTCCTTGACCACATTGACCATGCCGCGCCGAGAGCACCACGGCGGTGGACGACGGCGAGGCCTAGGAAGGGGACGACACGGAGCCGGGCAAGACGCGGCAGTGGATGCCCACGCGTTGAGGAGTACGAGCGTTCACTGGTTCAGCTGCGGTGTGAGGCCGTCGCCACAGAATAACAGGGGGTGTGGGTGAGTGGAGGGATGGCCTTGCCAGTGGTGGGAGTAGTATGGGGGTGGTGAGGTCTCCGCGGTAGCACAGCCGGCCACGGGAGGCAGGAGCAGGCGGCACGACCGGTGCTGTTTGGGCGGCTGGAGCAAGAAGACCAGAGGTTGAAGAAGCACTATGGCCGTTGGATGGACATCATACGGTCACTGGAGTATTGACTAAGTTGACAAAGCCCTCCGTCCCCATCAACTTAGTAGGCCCACATGTCAGCCAAACAATATGGTGGATCCCAGCTAGCAGGGGGGTATTCATTTTTTTAGGCGTAATAAGGAGGCACTTCCTTGCGTGCGAAGATATAGCTGGTGGGTCCGACCTGTCAGCAGGGGGAAATTTTTTTTCATGAAATACAGAGGCCCTTCCTGTGGGTCCTAGCTGTCATGTGGAGGAATCATTATTTTGCGCGTAATAAGGAGGCATTTCCTTGTGTGTGGTCATGGACCCACCTGTCAGCATCTCCACGTACAGTCCACTTCCGATGGATGTCGTTCATTGACCATGTTGACCAGGCTGCGCCGAGAGCACCAGGCCGGTGGACAACGGCGAGGCCTAGGAAGGGAACGACACGGAGCCAGGGAATACTCGGCAGTTGTTTCCCACACGAAGGAGTACGAGGATTTACTGGTTCGTCTGCCGTCGCCGGAGAATAACAACATGTGTGGGTGAGTAGAGGGATGGCTAGGCCAGTGATGGGAGTATGGTGGGGCCGTGAGGCCTGCGCGGCAGCATAGCCGGCCGCGGGAGGAGGGAGCAGGCAGTCCCACCGGCGCTGGTTTGAGCGGCTGGAGCATGAAGAGCAGAGATTGAAGAAGCACGACAGCCGTTGGATGGACATCCAACAGTCATTGCTCTCGTGTGTTGACTAAATTGATAGGGCGTTGCGTGTGTGTCAACCTTTTTTTATGAAAGCATACGCGTCAACCTGTAGTAGGCGCACAAGTCAGCCTCAAATCTGTGGAAAACAATATACAACCCATCTGCCATTATTTCTAATAATGTACAACCCATTTGCTAATTCTGAAGAATTTTTTTGGAGCCCATCTTCTTTTTGTTAGCATTACACCCCATATTGTGGCCACGGTTAAAAAGTATACGAAATTTTGCATATTTTGGTGCGTTCAACTGTTTTTAATCCAGAAATATCGATTTACATTCAAACTATTTTGAAAAATAATTTATATAAATATAAAATCCAAATAATTGTCCACGATAAAAATCAATGGAATTTAAGATCTTGTAATGAAAAAAAATTGAAACTAATTCCCGGTTTGATGTGTTTTAAAAATGTACAACCCATTTCTGTGCAAACCGAATGAAACTCTCCTCGTCTTGAAAGATTTGCAGCCCAGCAGGGCCGATAAAGCAAGTAAGCCTTGTTTGGGTATTTATTTAAAAAAAATAGAACTGGGCTAGCCATTTTCAGTAAGAAAAAAACACAGCTGGGCTCGTGATGTGGTAAACATAAATAAAACCCTGGCTAGACGGGCCACAGCCCCCGCACAGCCCCGTTGTTACCCTGATCCGTCGCTAAAACTAGTATAAATAACAACTGCTTGTTCCTAAAAAAACTGCACGACTTGCTGGGTCCCTGGTGTCAGCCGTTCGTAATGTAATTCTCTCGTTTCTTGACTACGTTGACAATGGCGTGAGCCCCAGATGTCCAACCATTAGGAGGAACCATATTTTTGGGCTTGTACTATAGAGGCACTTGCTTGCGTACTGCCATGACGCTGGTGGGTCCCTACTGTCATCCTCTCCACGTACAGTCATCTCCTTGTTCCTCTCGGTTGTTGACGACGTTGACAACGCAAGAGAGTGGCGCACCGCGCACGGCGAGCGAACCAAGGCCGCAAGGCGGAGGACAACAGCGATGCCTCGGACGGAATGAACAGGAGCCGTTGAAGATGCACCAGTTCAGTCGCAGGCGGAGGGGAGTACGAGGGTTGACTGGATCGGGCGCGAGTGCGTGTTGGGGCTGACAACTTCGGAGAATAACATGACGTGTGGGGGAATAGAGGGAGGGACTGGCCAATGTTGGAGGGTACGTACAGTAGGGCGGCGGAGGCACAGCTAGCCATGGGAGGCGGAAGCAGGCGGAGCCGACAGGGTGGTTTGGTTTGGGCGGCTGGAGGAAGAAGAAGGCAAGAGATAGAAGATACACGACAGATGTTGGATGTCAATCCAACCGATGGTAGGCAGAATCGTTTGTTGACTGGCTAGTAAGTCGACACCACCTTGGATAGGCTATTTCCTCGCGGGTCCCAAATGTCAGAATCCAAATCTGTCATGGTCATGCAGCCTTTCCTATGAAAACTTACAGCCCATTTGATGTGCTAGTTCAAAATAAGTTCGTGGGTGCTGGTGGGGGCTAATCACTTGGCTTCTGTAATGCACAGTGAGCTCAAGCAGCTGGTGAGAGTGATGTTATTTCCCTTGGTTGGGATTTGTTACAATATTTCACTCTAAATTAAACAAATGGCAAGCCATTTGTCATGTTTCAAAGAAAATATGACAGTCATAGCCGAGTTAAAAAGGGCAGGAACATCTAACTCCAGCTTACAAACTGTACAAAAGCACGAGGGTTAATTGTTCATCAGGTTTACAAAAAAAACCAGATTGAAAAGGGAAACAACATCTAACTCCAACACTGTTTTCGGCAGTCACAGTCAAATGGATCGGTCAGGTATATAGAATGAACATCCTGGGTCGTAAAATTTATTGGATTATGACCACAATATGTTGTAAATAGAAGCCCGACACGTTCAGAAGCTCTTTTGCCCACCTGAAACTCCTTTTTTTGCTCTTCGACATACCCATCCGTCAAAACCATGCTGCTGATAAACTTAAGCCTGATGGACAATAGTAAGCAGGAAGAATGTGACAAATCTTGTGTTTGCACGGTTGGCTACATATCGTTCTAGCCTTATTGTCTTCAATCAAATCTCATGAGAAGTGAGAAAATCCCGATGCTTACGAATCCACCGATTGTTTATAACTTTCTTACCCCGTGTTGTTGCCTAAATAGACATGAAGATTCAAAACAGTTAAGGTCTAAAAGAAGAGTGTTGAAAGAGCAACAGCTGAATGGTTAATTCTAGTACACTATATGCGGGCTTCCAATGTGCGTGAAATTATCACCTTTATATACAACTTCTCCAGACATGGAAAGCATTGCAGCAAGCCAATAATCATGTTCAGATCAAAACTATTCATTCGGATATATAAGATCTTGACAGAATCCAGCACCATTGATAGGCCATCCATGGAGAAACTCTTCATTGAGCATAGAACATAATATTAGTACAAAATGTGTACTCCAAGATGATATATAAATTATGCGCAGAAATTTAAAATGCAGCTTATGGTTACAAGTGTAGATGATAATATAAAGTACCTGAAGAACTATGGAGCCAAACACCATATTGAAATGAGCACAAAGATCATATATTACACCCAAGGTCTCCAGTTTAGGCGCAGAGAGGACGGTTATTTGCAATGGTGAATAACTAGAATCAAGGATCAACCTTTGAAGTGAAGGGGCGTCTTGGATGATGAGCTGCCTTCCGTCGAAAGAAATTCCAATTCTTATAAGGTTAGGCGACTTTATTTGGAGACAACCGATTCTAACTGTGAAAACAAGCACCAAGCACTCCAGCGCAGGGCAACTGGAGTGGATGATGCTGTGCAATGAGGCCTCCGATATATGGACCCGCACAAGTGAAAGTTTCTTGAGAAATGGGAGTCGAAGGTTTAGTACTAGATTGTCTGGTAGGTATCACAGCGCAAAGGTGGCGGTGTGCAGAGAGGACGAAAACCACGAGATGGACATCGGTGCTGAGGGCACAAGTTCATGGCGTTCGTTATGTGGTATGTGATTTCTAGGGGAATAGTAGAACTCAAGCAGCTGTAGTTCTGTGAATTCAGGGGATTTCAGTTAGGCGTCCACCGTGCAGGGCATGGTATGCTTTCTCAGGTAGCATGACGGGATGCAGAGGCTTTGAACAGAGCCCTGGTGGGAGGAGATGATGGCTCTGGGGATTTCAAAATCAGTGATGAGAGATAGCTGACGACAGTCGAGATTAAGGGGCACTGCGCGCCATAGAGGGCGCCATCGAATTGAGAGGACTTGGGTGCGGCAGCAATCCTTGGTGGGGAGAAGTGAGATGATCTCCCCAAGGATGGCGTCCGGGAGATTGCTGATGCGCTCCACCCGAGATTCTATGAGTTCTTGGGATCCAGTGGGGGCGGGGTCGCCGCTTCTCCCTGCGCTGCCAGGTGCGGGATCTACAACAGGCGTCGCCGCTGGTGGGAGCCTCATCTTCTTGGCGCTGGGGTCAGCTGACTCCATTTTTCTCGAGGGCGTCGCGTCGCGCTCACGGATTTGAGAAGAGTAATGAATGACGAGCCTAGTTGTAGTGCGAGCAAAGAAGAAGGGGAGCTGGGGGTTTTCTGTAGGAGTGAGGAAGAAGGGGAGCTGGGGTTTTCTGTAGGAGTGAGGTGAGGAATTTGGGGGTACGAGTGGAGCGAGCTGACGTGAGGTGGGTGGGAGCGAGGAGGAAGAAGAGCACCCAGGTTTTTTTTGGGGGGGGGGGGCGGTGTGCTGGGTGTGGGTAGTGCCTCTCATTCAGTAAATATATGGGCTTTTGAATTGATTTTACTATTTACTAGTGTGGATGGGCTGTTTTGTCTTGAGCCCAGAGAAACAATTACTACTAGTACAGTGGAGACACTCTACAGCTACACAGAAAAACAATTACTACTAGTACAGTGGAGCACTCTACTGCTTCTGACTCCTCCTAGGTCATTGAAATGTCTCCCTATACTGAATGCTGTTATACTTTTGTTCACCGACATGCGGGCCATGCAGCGCGCGGGCCCAAATGCCATCCACCAAATTAGAAGGCAGTATGCAGGCGGAGAGTCACCCCGGTCGTAGCGTGGCAGTAACGAGCCGTCGTATCACAAAACCCCACCTCCCCACAGTCTATGTTTGACGGACGAAGCAACCATCATTTCACTCTTTGCTAAATCCCCTTCTCCCTCACCGTCTTCAAGAAAGGCAACACTTGCATCTGGCACTGTTCTTCTCTCCGAACGAAGGGACGGTAAGCGGATCTGTGATGTTGGTATATTTTCGTTCAGAGAAAAAAAGAACTTTTGCAAACCAGTAACCGATCCTCACTCTCTTTTTTGTTTCATTGTATTGTGTTTTCCTTTCAGTGGTCTCCTAGTATTCGTCAGTTTCATGATGGACCAAGGAGAACCAGGCAAAGATTTGCCGATATTGGAGCAGACGCGGGAGGCTGATCCCCACGAGACAGAGAGCTCCAAGAAGATGGAGGCAACCACCGAGCCGACCCTAGATACGCTCACGGCCACTACTGAGATGGTCAATGCCCCGTTTGAGGTTACAACCCC
>NC_041390.1:587380416-587411365 GCF_002162155.2 Triticum dicoccoides
TGCCCAACGTGATTTCCTTCTTTGCCGATCTTGATTGTGGTTTTTCATCTAAGTATGTGGTGATTTTTTTAGAAAAGGAAGTATGTGGTGATTAATAATGCAAAATTTTATTAGCTTCGATGCCATGCTATACATAGTGGTTTAAATAACTTGTGTTTCTTATATTTAAAAGTAATTCAGAAATTGTTTCTGTTTCAATTAGAGCCCTGATGCAGGCAAGGATTGTGTGGTTGTACATGTCACTCGCTATGAGGCGGAAGACCTGAATATACACACTGGGAAAACAGAGTTCTTAGGCTGTTGGATCCTGTAAGCCATTTGCGGTTATACCAATGAAGAGTTGTATTCCAGCCTCACTGTTGTCAGGCGTGTTGTCCAGGGTGTACTGAAGCACAAGAAGTTCAAAGCTACTCCTTCGTTTGTGAGGCATACTGTTCTTGTCAAGCTTACGCAGGAAGATGACGTGGCATGCCTCCACAAACAAGTTTATCAGTGGCAAGGCCACAAGGTTGTATTCATGAAGGTTCACAGGATTGAGCTGCCGCAGGACGTCCTCGATGATGTTCATGGCAAGGTCCGTCTTGTGTCCAGCCCAAATTAGATCGATGCATGAAATAGTTGCCCCAGCTAGTGTTTAATAGTAGTTTGGATTGTGTCTAATTATCCGAACCTTGCCTATTATCGACCCCTCTGGGGCTAGTACTCTGTTTGAATCCGTTTGTGGGAACTGTTGCTACTTTTGTGTGCCCGTGAACCATGTGAGAACCATCGTAATTGTTGCCGAAACAGATGCATCCTCACTAGTTTTTTCATGAATATGGCATGGTAAGACATAAGTTGTCACGGTTTATCATACGAGCAGTGTGTTTTTTGATGAAATAGAGCACTCGTTCGAGAACCATGCGCCGATGTATACATAAGTACTTGTAAACACTGTTGGTGCTTGAGGGAGTCCTGGATTAGGGGGTGTTCGGGTAGCCGGACTATACCTTCAGCCGGACTCCTCGACTATGAAGATACAAGATTGAAGACTTCGTCCCGTGTCCGGATGGGACTTTCCTTGGCGTGGAAGGCAAGCTTGGCATTGCGGATATTCAAGATCTCCTACCATTGTAACCAACTCTATGTAACCCTAACCCTATCCGGTGTCTATATAAACCGGAGGGTTGTAGTCCGTAGGACATCAACTCCATAGATAACAATCATACCATAGCTAGCTTCTAGGGTTTAGCCTCCTTGATCTCGTGGTAGATCTACTCTTGTACTACCCACATCATCAATATTAATCAAGCAGGATGTAGGGTTTTACCTCCATCGAGAGGGCCCGAACCTGGGTAAAACATCGTGTTCCCTGCCTCCTGTTACCATCCGGCCTAGACGCACAGTTCGGGACCCCCTACACGAGATCCGCCGGTTTTGACACCGGCATTGGTGCTTTCATTGAGAGTTCCTCTGTGCCGTCGCAATCAGGAAGGATGCCTCCTCCCGTCTTTAAAGACGGCGCCGTTGCTAAGGGAGTCTTGGCTGTCGGCCAAACTCTCCGGTTAGGTGGTTTCCTCATGACCGCCTGTTCGGCTGTTGCGCCGACGATGACCTCTCGGGTCATCAAAAGCAACCTACATGTCAGCTCGGAGCTCGTCGATCAGCTAGATCCAATGGAGCTCTCTTCCGTAAACGAGCTCTTGGATCGCATCGCCGCCCTGGGGGTCGCTACGGATTACGACCAGGTTGGGCTTAAACCCGATCTAAGAGAAATTAACTCTCCCCAAGTCACCCACCACGTTGCCGTGGTAGAGGCACAGTGCGGCGACCCTTCATCTATTTTAAGGACTATCTACGTCCAAATTCCCGACCCCTCCAAGCCGGATACCCGCGGAGGGGAGGATGTAACTCAAGACCTGAGCTTAGGATCAGACAACGGGCCAGATTCATTGGACAACACCCAAGAATCCGAACTTCAGAGTTCGTAAACTCTTCGGCCACCAAGATCCGAGCTTTGTCACAATTGGATGTCCCAAAGGACCTTAAACAAATACAAAAATTAACCGGATGCGTGGCGGCTTTAAGCCGCTTCATCTCCCGCTTGGGAGAAAAGGCACTACCCCTTTATCGCCTCCTTTGGCGCACCGAACACTTCAAGTGGACGGATGCCGCCACGGCCGGACTTGATGAAATAAAAGCCATATTGGCAACAAACCTAGTCCTGGCCGCGCCAAACACCGGCGAACCAATGTTATTGTACATTGCAGCAACACACCAAGTTGTCAGCGCAGTGCTCGTTGTCGAGCGGGAAACGGACGGACACAAATTCCCCCTTCAAGGTCCGGTCTACTATGTGTCCACTGTCCTCACTCCATGCAAATCACGGTACCCGCATTATCAAAAGATTGCATACGCGGTATTCATGGCATCCCGGAAGCTACGACACTACTTTCAAGAGTGTTCCATAACAGTAGCCTCGGAAGTGACACTAAACGATATTATCAACAACCGCAATGCAACGGGCCGGATTGCAAAATGGGCCATCGAGCTTCTCCCATTCGATATAACCTATAAGCCACGGCGAGCTATTAAATCGCAAGTTTTGGCCGACTTCGTCACATAATGGACGGAGGCCGAGCTCCCTAAAGAGTACGGCACATATTCAAACTGGATTATGCATGTCGACGGCTCCAAAATGTTGGCCGGACTGGGGCCGGCGTCGTCTTGACGTCCCCCACAGGAGACACAGTCCAATATGTGCTCCAGATCATGTACACGGATTCCAACAATGCAGCCGAATATGAGGCCCTCCTACATGGCCTCCGGATAGCAGTATCCATGGGTATCCAGCGCCTAGAGGTACGCGGGGATTCAAACCTCACGATATCCCAAATAAACGGAGACTTTGACTCCAAGGACCCAAAAATGGCAGCTTACCGCAACACCGTCCTAAAAATGTCAGCTCGGTTCGAAGGGCTGGAGTTTCACCATATAGCCCGAGAAAACAATCAAGCGGCGGACGTCCTAGCACGCATCGGAGCAAAACATGATGCACTCCCCCCAACATCTTTTTGGAAAGATTGTTCAAGCCATCTGTAGCATGGGAGGGGGAACCCGCAAATAACAGCACGAACCCAGCCGCACCACTCGATGCCGAACAATCTGACACAATTGGAGGCTCTGCCAACGAAATTACACCTTCAGCCCACGTAATAATGGAGGTTATCGCCCCGTGGATAGAACCATTCCTAGCCTACCTTACTAGGAAGGAACTCCCGGAGGACCAAAACGAGGCCCGCTGCATAGTGCGGCGATCTAAAGCCTATAGAGTCCATGAGGGAGAGCTTTATAAGAAAAGCACTACCGGAGTCCTTCAAAGGTGCATCTCCGAAGAGGAAGGGCGGAACCTTCTGGCCGAAATTCATGCCGGACTCGGTGGTCACCATGTCGCTGCTCGGTCCCTTGTTAGCAAGGCTTTTCGTACTGGTTTTTATTGGCTGACGGCCCGGGCAGATGCTCAGGACCTACTCCAACGATGCGCTGGTTGCCAACTTTTTGCCAACCAAAGCCATATGCCACCCACCGCACTCCAAACTATACCCATCACCTGGCCTTTTGCGGTCTGGGGGCTTGACATGGTCGGACCCCTTAAAGGTGGGACCCATAGGAAAAAATACTTACTGGTCATGGTGGATAAGTTCACCAAATGGATAGAAGCCAAGCCTGTTAAAACGGCCGAATCCGGACCTGTGATCGACTTCATATCCGGAGTTGTACACCGTTATGGCGTCCCCCACAGCATCATAACCGACAACGGTACAAACTTTACCGCCGATGAGGTAAAACTCTGGTGCAAAAACATGGGCATCAAGCTCGATTATGCTTCCATCTATCACCCACAAACCAACGGCTAGGTCGAGCGTGCAAATGGTCTAATCATGAGCGGCATTAAACCCACACTGGTGCGGTCCCTCAAGGAATCTAACACGCACTGGGTAGAGGAGCTCGACTCCGTGCTATGGGGGCTGCGGACCACGCCAAATCGCACCACCGGATACACACCATTTTTATGGTGTACGGCGCAGAAGCAGCTCTGCCCTGCGACATAATTCATGACTCACCTAGAGTGCGCATGTACGAAGAAAGAGAAGCCGACCTCGATCAGCAGGACAACTTGGACGCCTTGGAGGAAGAGCGGGATGTGGCAAAAGCCCGTTCCGCATTTTATCAACAGCAGGCCCGAAGATATCAAAGCAGAGAAGTATGGGCCAAAAATTACAACGTTGGTGAACTAGTCCTACGCCTGCCGGATAAGAAAAAGGACAAACTCAAGCCCAAGTGGGAAGGTCCATTCATAATCGACCAAGTCCTGACTGGTGGGGCGTACCGCCTGCGAGATGCGTCAAACAACCGACTCGAGCCGAACCCGTGGAACGCCACCCGTCTCCGAAGATTATATGCCTAGCGCCGGACTCTGTGTTCGTCTCCTTCCTCTGTCCATTCTTTTTTGAATTTTTCTGTCTTACATTTCTCTCTTTCCCATTTTTTTATTTTATAGCCTTTAAAGGCTCATCTAGTGACGCGCCACTCACGCTCATTAAACCTGGGGCCTTCTTTAACAGAAGCTTATTTATACGGGCTTCACGCCCAACACATGCGTCAAACTTCCGCATGTACCTTTTTTTTCACCATTATATGCATCGATATGACTTAAGTTTTGGCCAAGCTAGGTTGCCTGGCTCTTTTGCTTACCCCTACGTTCCCGATTGTTCGGCTAGGTGGTAAAGGGAGCACCTCTGCGATTGTTACTGCCGGGTCAGCCGGACGTGTACCTCAGACTGGGTGAAGCCGAAAGCTAGCGTTCTTAAGGGAATATTCGGTCGGTGAAATAAAAGATGATCCTTTTAATCATTTTATGCGCCCCCAGATGCTTTTTTTTTCTGTGTCTCTTCACGCAGTCCGGACATGCACCTTAGGGCATGCCTCCCAGCGAAAGGAACCCTTAACGGAACTATTCTCTCTGGAAGATGTTTCTTACTAACCATGTAATATAACATAACTAGTTGGGCACTTGTCTGATAAAGCACTGATGACCCCTACGCCTGGTCTCCACGCATACCCCGGTTCTTATATAACCGCTAGGGTATTCGGACACACTCCGGACCGTCAGGTCCCGAGGTTGAAGCGAAAAGGTCGGCAACGACAAACGATCTACAATCCGGCTAGAAGGCATTACACATGTCAATTTAAAATTACATAGTCATTCTGACTGATTGTATTCCTCTTCTATACCATCTAACAGGCTGTCTAATTTACAGTCCTGTTGGGAATACTTTGCGGCCAACTCTACTTAGCCGTATACTAAGCTTACAGGGATCTCCTTCCTGCCAGGCCCCACTGGTCCGACCTCGACCATGTGGTTTGGGTCAGACTTCGTAAAACAGGTCTTCACCATGGCCCAGGCCTCCCAAGCGCCTTGTCGGCAGGACGATATCTTCCACAACTAGAAGCGCCGCCGAGCTCCCTTCAGCTTCTCCGTAAGCTCTCGAAGGCCCTCGGGCACGGAGTGGGCAAGCCATAAGGCTTGGGCAATACCTCGCATCGCCTGCCGAATTCGCTCGTGCAGTTGCAAGAGTTCGGGAAGAAGGTCACCCGTAGAACCGGGCATCTCTTCTGCAGGACGACCTGTGAGCATACCTACAGACATTACTCTATTAGTCGACTTCCTCGCCAAACTCTTTTTTCAAAGTTTGTTCAAGCACTTACTAAATAAGCCGCGTCGAAGCCGCTGATTCTCCTTCGTGGAGTCCGACAGCTGGCCACGAACATCTTTAAGTTCGACGTCCAGCTTGGTGTTGGCATCCTGAAGATCATTCTTCTCCCGCCTCACCTTTGTCAACGTACTCTCACCGGCCTTTAGCCGGCGTAAGAGTTGTTGCTTGTTCGGATCGAGTCCGGCGCCATCTGCAATATGATCTGTCAGATTTGCACCCACACCGCACAATACTAATCTTTCGAAGTGTATCTTACCTGAGGGGGTCTCTTTGGGCTCCCCTGCTGCAGCTAGTGCGGCCTCTAGTTGGGCCTTGCACTTTTCCAGCTCCTGGGACAGTACGGTATTCTTCTCTGTACGAACCTGCATATTAAATGATCCTTAAATCAGTTGCTCTAACTGCTTCAAGTCTCAGGGGCTACTGGCATATATATATATTTAACCAAAATTTTCTTACCCGTATGTCTTTTACATACTGCTCCGTGGCTCTGGCTAAACCATTTTGAGTGGCACGGAGGTACGCATCTCCCGAATTAAAGTCATCTAAAGCCTCTTGGGAGAAACAAGAGTCGCATAGAACTGTCAAGCGACGCCTGTGGTTCATGGCACTCTCCACTTCAGAATTTGTGGCAGACAGCCTATCCGCATCCTCTATTGGAGGAGCGTCCGGTGCGCGCCTTGTGCTCGCCTCCGCTTCCTGGCCAGACGTTGGAGCCTGGCTGGTGGAGGCGCGATTGGCAACCTCTCCGGATGTAGTCCGGCGAGGTCTCTTCGTTCTGAAGATAGCACGAACGTTAATATGCCCTGACAGAATAACTCCAGGGAAACAGAGGGTGCGCTATACCTTTGCACTGGCATCTCAGTCCGGACTACATTCCTTTTTGCCCCACGGGGCCCTGCGGCCCCTCGTTGGCTAGCCGCCGTAGGTTCGGCCTCCTGCCTCGAACATCTCCCCTGCAAAACACGGTTGTCGTCAGAAACACCGGAATACGTGAGAGTGGAATCTCTTTCAAGGGAATGGGACTCCGGTTTCCGTCACCTGGGAGGCCGGGATTAACCCTGGGTAAGCCGCCATAATGGCCACCAAGGTATTGTCCTTACTTAGCTGATGGAACACCCTGTCGATAAGCTCCACCGATATGTCCGGATCCTCTTCGGAGTCCGGATTGAGGGACCGTTCTGGGTCCTCGGGCTGTGGAGGATGGCTGTTTATATCCTTCACCTCCTGTCGCAGTTCCTGCATTGAAGTCGTTAGACTACCTATCTAACCGTGGGAGTATAAAACAAACGGGTAAGCGCAATTGTTCACTTACCCAACTTGGAGGATCGTACATACTGAATTCGGCCCGCAGGTTGACGCAGAGGAATTCCTCCTTTTCTCCCTTGTACAAAGAGGATAAGATCTTTACTAAGGTGGCGGCTGAGGCCGGCCCCTTACGACCGTAACGGGTGGCGTCATCCTCCCCGTTGAAATCCCACATGGGGTGGACTCTATATTGAAGCGGCTGCACCCCCCGCATAATGCATGCGGCCATGACTCCAATCATGGTTAGTCCGAAATGAGCCAACAGTCTTATCCAGCCCATCAGGTAAAGGACGTCTCTATCGCTTTCTCTCTGAGAGCTCCGTGGACGCCAGCTCAAGCGTTTCTTCAATGGGGCATTATTGAACTCAGGGAGACCGACCCGGATAGGGTCCGGTAGCGGGACGTCATCTATGTAAAACCATTCCGAAGGCCAGTCCTCGGACGCCTTCTTCGGGGTTCCGGATAGGTATCCGGTCCCGGCGATGCGCCATACTTCGGCTCCACCCACTTGGTAGATAGACCCCTCTTGAGAACGGGGCACCAGGCAGAATAACCTCTTCCACAGCGCAAAATGAGCCTCAACGCCTAAAAACAGCTCGCAAAGGGCGACGAAACCCGCGATATGTAATACGGAGGCGGGCGTGATATTGTGCAGCTGGAGACCGTAAAACTCCAGAAGCCCGTGGAGAAATGGATAAATTGGAAATCCCAGTCCCCTTACTAGATAGGGGACGAGGCACACCCGCTCTCCTTTAGAAGGATTGGGAGTGCTCTCCGCTTGTTTTCCGCCATTGTAGGTGGCGAGACCGGCTCGGACCGGGACCATGTATGCCTAGGGGAGAAATCCCTTGGCCTGAAGTGATACTAACTCGCTATGCGGGATGGTGCAACTCTCCCAGTCCCTGGCTTTGGGACCGGAGGGGCGAGGGGAGGAGCTGTGACGGCTGGACATGTTGGAATGGACCTTTGCTGGAAGCGCTCTGATGATAACTCGCGGAGAGGAGAAGATGTGGTTTGAACCTGAATCCCCATCCCGTTAAATAGGCGGCTCGTTTATATGGCTAGGGGTGTGGATGTAAAAACGCCCTGGCTTTTCTCATTCGTTTGACACATGGAAGACGGCCATTATTGGGCGTGGAAGCCAAGGAGCATTACATTACAAAAATCGGACATTATTCCTACAGGTACACAAGATTGGGAGAAGAACCCGCCTTGCAATGCCGAACAATCTGCGCGCCGGACTTATCGTCATTGAAGCCTGGTTCGGGGGCTACTGAGAGAGTCCTGGATTAGGGGGTGTTCGGGTAGCCGGACTATACCTTCAGCCGGACTCCTGGACTATGAAGATACAAGATTTAAGACTTTGTCCCGTGTCCGGATGGGACTTGCCTTGGCGTGGAAGGCAATCTTGGCGTTGCGGATATTCAAGATCTCCTACCATTGTAACCGACTCTATGTAACCCTAACCCTATTCGGTGTCTATATAAACCGGAGGGTTGTAGTCCATAGGACATCAACTCCATAGATAACAATCATACCATAGGCTAGCTTCTAGGGTTTAGCCTCCTTGATCTCGTGGTAGATCTACTCTTGTACTACCCATATCATCAATATTAATCAAGCAGGATGTAGGGTTTTACCTCCATCGAGAGGGCCCGAACCTGGGTAAAACATCGTGTTCCCGGCCTCCTGTTACCATCCGGCCTAGAAGCACAGTTCGGGACCCCCTACCCGAGATGCGCCGGTTTTGACACCGACAGTGCTACACCACTTGTAAGCAGTTGTGCAAAACACGACACATTGGCTCAACTCGCTTCAACACTAGGCTATCGACCAGCTAACAATCAACAATCTGCTGTCTGACATATAAGCAACTATTTATCTTGTTACAGTGGTTCATGCAGTTAATTGAGGCCACAATGTAACAAATTCCAAACGCTCACACGCTAGTCCAGCGCTCATGTGGAACACTCACATTAAACTCGTCTTCATAAAAAACTTGAAAAGCATAAGTTAAGCAATTTTATACATCTCAATTATTCATAGAACATAACAAACATATACTAGTTCACAGCAAAAGACAAAGTTGTGAGAAGGTTTACAAATCAGGAAAAAACAAGCAAGGCTTCTCTGAGCAAAGGGCCTCCCAGCAGGCTTAAATTTCCTGGAGTTCAGTCTGGTTTTTTCTTGTTGCAACCATCCAGGGTTAGGTTCTCTCATTCCATAATAACCAATTATGATTGTGGTCTCAGCTGGAATGCTGAACTGAACCATGCAGTGTACTAACCAGCTGAAATGCTTGTGCATTCCACTAAACTTAAGCACCGCTATTTGCAGATATGAACAGACCACAATGCCTCTTGTCCGCGCACCTGTCCAAAAAACTACCGTGCAGCCGTCCCAGCTAGTCCTCGGTCCATGGATGAACTGGTAGAAAGTGCATTCCGGACTAGGATGCAGTTGTTTTCGCTCGTCCCTGCACTGCAATCAGGAAGCAAAATGTACGAATTAGCTTCTTTTAGATTGCGTTGGTCATTCTACCTTACTTACTACCAATGTAGGGATACCTTGAAGACGGGAGGTTAGATGACGACAACGAGGGATAGCCATCTCATTTCGCGCAGTTGTACTAAAACTGAGGTGTGTGCTTTTGATTGCATGGATAGAAACAATACGGAGACAGACATCCCGAAACGATATGGAGACAGACATCCCTGTTTGCGCAAATACGAAATACAGTTATTTAAACAGTGACAAATATTACTACTTTCCACCGTTTCCTCTTAGAACCAAGTCCTAGATTCATGCGACAGCTTTCCCACTTTCTTCCCTATTTGAACCAACGCTTTGAGTTGACTGTATGAACTAGCTTTACTTCTAATAATAGTAGAAGTCTAGATGGCTTTGGAACAGCGGACATAAGTAGAAAAGGGTCCACACGAAGGGAGCTGGGGCAGTAGAGCAAGGCATGTTTCGAAGGAATATATACCTGATGGTCGTCGGCATGTCACAAAGACGGTGTCTGGAGGCTGCATCTTGGCCACAATACCGCAGGGAGGAAGAAGGGGTCGGAGGCCCTCCCGAGCCGGTGCTCTCTTGGAGAGAATGGCACGGCCGCCGATCGGGACGCGTGGGCAGCCGTTGGTCTCCTCCCTCGCCGCCGACGACAGCGTGAACAATGCACCTACACCCCTACCCCGGTCGAGGTTGTCCAGCCGGATTTGTGACCAGCCGTGAGCTGAGAGAGAGTGTGGCCACCTATGTGTTGCTTAAATCTAGGGAGCATGAGAGAGTGAACGAGAGGAACCCCAGTAAAGCAAGCACTCAGGCTCCTGCTTTTATATATAGTGGAGTGATTTTGTTGTACCAGCTTCAATAAAATGCGCTCCTACGTGTACCCGCGAGTGGGTGTGAGAGAACTAGTGCGTGCGTGCACTACTTCTCTTCGTGAGAGTACAATATACTATGCCCAAAGAACGTTCGCCGCAAGAGTAATAGTATAAGTGTGTGACGTGTGAGCTAAAATAAAATGTGCGTGCCTTCTTTTGTTTTTTAGAAGTTCTGAGGGTAGGGTGTGAAGAGCACATATGTGCGTGACATCTACCTGCAGATAGACGGTGGGTGCGACGTGCGAGTCTGCGAGAGGACTCAGGAGAGTTGTGACTCATGAGGGTGCGTGTGCGTGAGAGAGAGGGGGAACGTATCAATGCAATGCATGTGTCCGTAAATCATTATCCGACAAACATTCGCCACAAGCCTTTTCCTGACGAACGTCGTAAGAACCGTTAGATCGGCATCCGACAGTGTCAGTTTTGCCATGTCATTTAACAGAACAGCCACTCCTCCTACACACAAATCTTCCACGTGAGTGTTAGCAACTGCCGTATGCTCCCTCCGTTTCGAAATGCAGTGCATACAGCTTTATTGAAAATTCGAAACTCGCTAACTTTTACCGAGTTTTCGTGTACCAAATTGCACATGTAGAATACCATGTATATATCATTTCATTCATCTTCGAGAGGTAACTATAAAGATGGGTGAGGAGTCTACAAAGAAAGACCTTCGTATCACCCGCAGCAATTTCAAGCATCCTTTAGTGTCGAGGAATATCATAGGAACTCTATATGATATGATTTTTATAGGATTTTTTCCTTTAGAGCCAATTGATTCATAGGAATAGATTCATATAATCCACATTTCAAAGGAAATAAACATGATATCATTTCTATAGCTTTAGATCCACTTGGTTCATATGAATGGATTCCTATACTCCCTTAATTTCAAAGGAAAATAAACATTAGCGTATATTCAATAGAAAAGTTCCTATGATATGAACCAAATTATATCTCTTTTCTAATCGCTCCTCATAGGAAATGAGATACATGTCATCTCATAGCGTATATAGTACGATAAATGATGATGCATGTCACCTAAAATTATATCATTGAAAACTATGTTCAAAAACAAATCCAACGATATTGCTTTTGTTGACATGCACTAACATTTTGTCAGTTAAATCTTCAGTCAAATTCAATGGGGGACTAATAAACCACGACCGATGTAGTACAAGTGTAGAGGGCGGCGCTGCACGGGAGTCTCAGCTCTCACCCCGCTCATGGCGCGGCAGTAAAGCCATCATATCACAAAACCCAACCACTCCCAGTAATAAGTGGCCTGGTAAAATAAACGGACAAGCAACCATCACATCCCTCCGTCTTTTTTGCATTTCATCTCTCTGGATTTACTTTCTCAGGTTCATCTTGCACACTCGATTCCTAGCTACTACTCCTAGGGCCAGTTCTTTTGGCAGCTTCCCTAGCTTTTCCCACAAGACTAGTCACAGTGGAGAGTAACAATAAGGCGCCTCACTCATTTATTTGGGCTTCTAAACTACTACTCCGTCCTGGTTTATTCCTCACCATTGTAATTTGTGCTAAATTTTGACCAAAGATTTAACTGGTTTATTCCTCACCATTGTAATCCCTCTGTCTAGATGTGTAAGTCATCTTACGAAAACCAAATAAACCCAAAACACTTAGGTGCGGTGCATTAACTTCTACCTCGTTTCTTGTTTCTTGACATATCAACCAATAAGAGATAAAGAGTGTGCATGCTTTTAATGACTTGAGATATCAAACACGACATGCAGTGGTTAGTTCATTGCATGGAATACTATTAATTAGCTAATAAACATTAACATTTCTTGTTTTCTCCTCCTCCTTGGTCACGGCGCACAGCCTAAGATGACTTACTCACCTAGACGGATGGAGTAGTGCATGTGACATGCACTAACATTTAATTAGTTAAATTTATGATCAAAATTTGACACAGATTAAAATGGGGACCAATAAACCAGGACGGAGGTAGTAGTTATGGGATTACTAATCTAGATGCCTAAAAGAACTGGCCCCTGGTACTCCTACTAGTACTAGTACTCAAGTTGGAATTCCAATTGCATGGCACAACTTGTTAGGCAAAAAATTCGATACATGGTGTAGGAAGCGGTTTGGGAATTTGCATGCCTTTCCAACCAGTGAGATACTCCATACAAAGTACGACAGAGAAATAACCACAGAGAAGGAAGCTAAAAGTAAACAATCAAACGAGCATTTTTGCATTTGTTTTGCATTGAACCGTTTCACAAGCTTGACTAGTGTTGTTTTTCTACTTTTACAAAAACCGCATCGTAATGTTAAAACATGCATTTGCACGTACATAAGTAATAGTAGTACTCCCTCTGTCTAGGTGTATAAGTCTTCGCTCCTTCTTCGTCATGGTGCACAACCAAAGATGACTTATTGACCTGGACGGAGGGAGTAGCACAGTCTGCAAGCATATATCATGAGAGATGTGTAGTGCGATAGTATATAGTAAAGTTTGTGCTATATGCATGTACTTGCAAAATGCCTACGAACACACAAGGTTTCCAAACTTTCCCTTTTACATACCTAATTAAGGAAGCTAAAAATTCCTGAACGTTCGGGATTTATCATTTGCGTCCCAAAACTAATGAGATCGCCTTACGAAAAAAAATTATACTCCTCCTAAAAGCCACAGCGCTCGCAGGAGCGCTTGCGGCGTGCCACGAGTGCCCTGGTGCATGGCCGTTTCCCAGCGCGCCGACACAACGCCTCTTCCTCAGCCTCGCAAGTTGCGAGGTGCTGATTGGCGGCTTGCCGGCGGGCGAGCGCGATCTCACCGGTGTGGTGATCCGGCGCCAACAGGTACTCCTCCTCGCTGGAAGCGTGCACCCGGTCCACGTACCGCCAAGCGTTGATGAGGCGCTTGGGCCCGAGTGCACTCAGGGCGTCGGCACGGGCGTCCTCCGCCACCCTCACGGCCCTCGCACGAGCCTTCTGCCAAAGAGCCAATTGCCTGACTCTCTCGGACGCGAAATAGGCCTCCCAGGCAGCTTGTTCCGCGATGCGCTTCTCTTCCTCGGCCTTCTTCTCCACCTCTATTTTGGCGCGCTCTGCTGGAGGCAAAGCCTCCCACAAGGCGACATCCATTTCTCTCCAAAGCTCCTCAAGGCTGGGGGGCTCGGCGGGCGGCGCGGCGTTCTCCTCGTAGCGGGGAGCCGACGCGTCCTTCGGCGCGCGTGCTGGCGAGATTGGGAACACTGACACGTCCACCTCGAAGTGTCGCGGCGAGGAGCGGAACACCGACGCGTCCTCCTCGACTGGTGGCGGCGAGGAACGGAACGGCGACGCATCACGTTGCGGCGAGGAGCAGAACATCGACCCGTCCTCCTCGACTAGTGGCGGCGAGGAACGGAACAGCGACCCATGACCGTCCGCATGGTGCAGGGAGGGCCTCCTAGGGCTTGGGAGGGTGATGCCATGGTGGTCGACGTGAGAGGGAGGGGGAGGAGATAGCGATGAATGTGAACGTGAGGGGAAGGAGATAGCGATGTGGTGGGAGGCGCAATATTTATAGCGAGCAATGGCACACCTACGGAAGATATGGACTGAGCTGCACTGACTTAACTGCAGGTCCAGTTGCGTCACTGACATGTGGGCCAGACCCCTGTTGGGCCCATATGTCAGTGACCTAATGCACCTGCAGTTAAGTAACAGCTACGTGGGCATATTTGTTGGAGTTAATTACAGGGGAGCGAAGGGGTGGAAATATTGCTGGTCACAATGGACTGGACGAGCGTGGGGGGAGGAGAGTCATGCATGCAGATTTTTTCACACGGGGTGGAGTGGTGGGACTGTCGGAGGGAGAAGGAGAGTTTGGCAGGCATATTGTTTCCACACATGGAGAGGAAAATATTTGGAGACGAACGGGCTTCCTGCAGGTATGGGGAACGGTGCATAATAAGTCATCTTGCACGCCGGACTAGGTATAGTCTCAAGTCATTAAAAACATACACGCCCCACACATGTTCATATTTCAAGGTGCACTAAATTATTGCATGCGATGGTTAAGGCTAGCCATAATGGTGGTATCTTAGCTGGTATCATGCACACAGGAATAGCAAACATGCTGATGTGGCAAAGAATTAAAGAAGAGAGGGGGGTTAGAGTAACTAGTGTTCATGCATACATTGGTAAACACATTTTTTTGTGAAGAACGACAACACTAGTTGAGTACTTTTGCAGACTTCAAAAACTATTCCACCGCCTCTACTATCTTGCTAAGAGTAGGTGAAATTTTTGAGTCCAGCCCTTTAAACTAGAAGGGAGGTAGTGGTACTCTAATAGCTAACCTTGTTGTGATGACAAGATAGGACATGGCACGCACCTGGACGGAGGAACTAGTCTGCATTGTGCATTTAAATTTTATTTATAATCAGTATTGTAGACATTGATATTTTTAGTATAAATTTGGTCGTGGGATTTCATTGATGCCTGTCAAAGCGTGGAGGAAGCGGAGCTTAGGGCTTGCATTGCCGGTCTCTACATAGGTATTTCTCTTCATAATCCTGTAAATTTAGAGACTGATTGCGCTTTTGTGGTAGCGTCTCTTGCATCGGGGGACTATGACAGGTCTGCTATGCGTGACCTGAAGATGAAAGCGTTGAGCATCTCGAAGTTGATCAACAATCTTCAATTGCCAAAGATTAGCCATTCGGCCAATAAGGTGGCACACTTAATCGCTAAGTATAGCTTTGACGTTAGATTAGATGGTGTTCTTGTAAATAACATACCGCCCTGTGTGGTGAATATTGTATCGAATGAGTGTACTGGTGTGGCTGGTTAATTAATATAAGGTGGTGTTCAAAAAGAGTATAAATTTGGTCAAACACTTTGCAAACGGTTGATGGGAGTATCATGCATGCGGAGTAGCAAAAAAAAATTGCTTGTCTAAAAAAAAGGCAAAAAAATTTCTCATTTATAGCCGGTCAAAGTGTCAAAGGGCGTGACCGCACGAGGGAGGCGAAGGTCGTGGGAGGCGCGACATTTGACGGAATTAAGTGAAGTTACATCCATGCGCCGGCATGGCGTGCTAACAGGCAGAAGCTATACCGTCAGGCCTACGATATGGGTCTAGTAGACATGACATCTAGTGGGCCCCGCATAGTTCTCGAGAACACTTTGGGGGCTTGCAGCCGTTTATCAACCGGGCAAGCCAGCAACCCCTCACTGTTCGCACACCCTACTCGTCCCCGTCTTCTACCTTACAACAGTTCGCTCCTAGTCGTCCCGTCCTTTCACATTAGTTTGCTCCCAGTTTTTTTGCGGGGTACAACAGTTCAACTTCTCCTAACCCTCCTCCAAAATCCATGGCCTCCCAAATCTCCATGGTCATCGCTGAGTACCAAGTTAGAGCCATCACCGACGATCAGTTCATCGTCATCTACACACGTGAATCTGAGACGGTGAAAGCATGGCTTGCTCGCTTCCTACGCATGTTCAATAGTTCAAGGATGAGTGGGTCGCTGGGCTAGATGTTGAGTACACCATAGTCCTGGGACGAGAGAAGGATCTAAAGGAGGAAGATAGGAAGAAGCCCGCCGTGATCCAGGTTTGCATACATAACGTTTGCTTGGTCTACCACATATTCCATGCCGACGTTGAGTGCCAGGATTTTAAGAACTTCCTCAAGGACAAAAGAGTGAAATTCGTTACTGTAGGCTTTAAGAACGACAGGGATGTCCTACGTCGGATAGGTCTCGTTGTAGGCCAGCCCTTCGATCTCCAGAAGGCAAGCCTGGTGTCCTCCTCTCAACCTTCAATGCTGACACTGGCAGCAGCCATGATTGATCCTACGTACGCTAAACTGAAGAAACCTCATCACGAGATTCATCATGCATGGGAGTCAAAGACATTAGATGAAGATCACATCCTGTACGCAGCAATGGATGCCTACCTTTGTTTAAATATCTACAAGGGTTGGATGAAGAAGCAGAGCCCAGTGTCCGGTTCAAGCAAAGAAGCATCGGCAAAGTGGAATAGGAAGAGGGACAAGGATGAAGTCGAGGACGTGGACTCGGACTCCGAGTAGGTGGCAGTTCCGTCGCTCATGCTGGTTCTACTGCAGTGTCAAGCGGACTAGTTGCTTAGTTTATTTTCAAGGGTGTGTTGTGCCGAGGCCCCAGCAGAACTATGTTTATGTTCTTTCTCGTTATTTGATCTCTTTAGTATGTACAGTAGAACTAGTACTATGTCTTACTACTGTTCTTCTCGCAGTTGGTACTACTGCTCGTATCTTTGTGTTCCTACTGTACTTAATACATTCGTACTGGTAGTATAATTTGGGTCAGTCCATTTGTGAAAGAAGTTCGACGGAGCGAAGGAAGAAGACAGCAGAAGAGATGGAAGAAGCCCTTCTAGCCATCCATGTTGCATCAAACGGCTCACATGAGTCGACTGACCCAAATTGCTCCTTCAGATTGCAGGATCCATGTGGCATTCAAGGTCTCGAAGGTAGATTCCGCGTCCGCACCCGGTTTGCGGGCTCGACGCGCGCGCGATCGGCTTCCACCGCGACAGCCACCATGCGCGCCTCCTCCGCGCGGGCGGAGACGACAATGACACATTAGTTCCTACTCGCCGGCATGCTGGAGCACGCGCTTGTCCTCGTCTTCGTACGATCCATGCATAGACGCGGCTCCACCAGCTGCTCGCGTGCTTGGCAGCACGGCGGCATCGCGAGGAGGGACTGCAGACGATGTGAGCGGGCGAGCCTTCGGCTTCATGGCACAAGGATGGCGGCGACACGGCGGTGATGGGCGAGAAATTGTTGGCCGGAGCAGGCGGGCGCCGGCATGCGCAACGGCGGCGGCGGTATATTGATGAGTGCGCATGTGGGAGCTTACTTTAGTTTTATATATAAGGTTGGTCAAACTTAAAAGAAAACCGTACTAGTACACCTAAACATTAGACTTAGGCAACGCTTTTATTAGTTAGTACCACAGCCACGATACGGAATCCTGTGCAAGCGCGTGAACCGCGGCCACGCGGTTGATCGAACGGTGCGTCACCGTGTCGTGCTCAAAGGACATCCACCGAACCTTTTTGTGTGTGTGAAAACAATCCTCGAATATTACTCAACTTTTTTTCCTGTGAAAGTTCTTGACGCTGCAATATTTCCATATATTTGAATTTAGCTCAAGTTCGTGTTTATTTGGATTTGGATGTTTTAGGTGCGCCCTAGTTTTTTGATACTAATTTTGTGTGTGTGACTGAGAGAGAACGTGGTAATGTGTGTATTGAATCAGTTAGAAGTACATGTGCAGTTCCAATTTTGTTCATACCTACCCTTCAAATTTCCTGGGTGCTATTGTTCCCGTAAAAGTAATTTCCTGGGTGCTATTGTTCTCTAGTATCTACTTCTCGATCTCAGCACTGTAAATGCTTTTTTAAAGCGTCGCACATTGCGATTCTGTTGGAGATGCTCTAACATGGCAGACGAGTGCTTTAATGTTGCCCACAAGATGCACGAGTATTACTAGTAGTATATTTTTCTTGCCATGTTGAGATTTTAAAACCATGAGTGCAAACATGCAGAGGAGCAATGAAGACCAAACACGGGATATTCAGGACATCTTCAAGGAGCGTGGCAAGTTAAAGAGGTGCTGCACCGAACCTGTAAAACGAGCTTTGGTAAGTAACACCCTTTCAATTACTTTGGTGTAGCCTCGTGTTCTTCGATGTGTATATGTTGTAGTTTCTGTTTCTCTTAAGTGTGGTGTTCTTTGATGTGTAATAAGAAGAGTCTTAATTGTCCTAATGCTTTCATTTTTAGCTTGATGTAGGAAGTGGGTGTTCTCACCTTGTAGTCTGTTTTTATTTTTATTTTTCCTTTTGAATTCACTTCTCCGAGTTCTGTTTATCTGGCTTCTACTAAATGGATCTAGGTTGCTCTGAGTATTGATCTAAAAAAGATGTTAGGATGCAGTTCCTACGTCGAGGGAAGTATGGTCAACCTCGAGATCATGTTTCCAAAATGAGGCTGGATTACACACAAGGTTCTAGTTCCCTAATGATGCTGGATTAGACACAAGGTGCAAATTCCCAGATGATGCTGGATTACACACAAGCCAGGTGGAGTCGTCAGCTGTTCGTGTCCTCGTGGCATTAGTAAAGGCTGAAAGAAAGCGTGCAGCAGCCCTTGAGAATGTAGCTGAGTTCCTGAAGAAGCGAAAAGAGCAATCGAATGCTCTCTTCGCCCAAGCCAAAGAAGAGATGGAAGAAGCCAGAAATAAGCTAGTAGAGGTAGAGCAGGCTAGGCGTCTCCTGCTATCTAAACCTGTTGTCAATACAAAATTTCCTTCATAATAGCTAGGTTCAAATGTTTATCCAGTCAGCATGCCTGTTGTGATGTCCGTGCATCTACTGTTGTGGCACAAAATGTTTTTTTTTCAGGTCATGTAATAACAGTAATTACTTTCCAAACAATAACAAACGAAGCATTGGATATGTTATAGTTCATGCGCAAGCCCGACATTACAAGTTCAACTTCCACATCAAACTCACGTTCACAGATATCTGCACATTCATACATAATGTCCACAACCATGATTCACTTCAAAGCCAAAAAATGTGAGGAGAGTTATAAATAAAGAAAATCCTCTACTAGTTCTTGCCACCAGTGCGAGCAGAACAAGTCAAGACCATGCATAAATTAATTATATTTTAGTCATTTTTTGTGTTCTAAAATGCCTGTCGGCTCACGGAAGGACGTGTTGCCAGCACACACGCGGATTCAATGAAGGCAGGCGGGGCAGTCTTAAGCTGGTTGCACGCGGCGAGGAGGCATGCTCAGCCGGGCCTGCAGCGAGTGCGGCCCTCTTGGCCGTCGCGCCGGTTCAATGCCTACGCTATGAGAGGTCGCATCCATGTCAGAGAAATCACTCCCTCCAGTCCTTTTTTGTTTGGGTATAACAAAATCTCATTTTCCATTCACATTTTACAAGTAAAATTCGTGGACAAACTTTGACCCAAAGTACGATGGGGACTAGTAAACCAGAATGGAGGTAGTAGTTTTTTTAATCGAAGAAGGGTTTCCCCTTCCGATTTTCATTATTGCAAACCAACATCTAAATCTAAACCAAAGTATTTCCCCTAGAACTACCAGGTTCAACATCTCGCAACATAAACCCATACAACCTCCATCGCAAAAAAACATACAACGATACACCAAGGAGGTATGTAGTACTATGAATTCCATTTTCGCTCCATACCAATCATTCTAAAAACTACTTACTACTTATAACGCGCCATTGAAAATCAGAACTCTTAACCCTGCTAAAAAACGATATTTTAAACGTGGCTACTCGATCTGTGGCAACTGGCGAGCCACCGCGCTCCAAGTCATTCACCTATGGTCCCGACCATCAACTCCTACAGATCAAATTATCATGCGAGCTGACTATTCCTACAAAGGTGCTCCACCATGTACCCGGTACCCGCGAATGCAGCAATTGTGCACCTAGGGTTTTAGGGTTTATTTGTTAACGTCGCCTTTACGTAATACTCATGTGTGCGAGACAGCGAGAGGCCGGCTACGTGCGTGCGCCTCTTCTCTTCATATATGTACTCCACCGTTTGTCTGGTGTCCAAAAAATTATAATAACTACTAGCAATGTGCCAATGCGTTGCCACATGATCAAAGTAGATTAATACATATTCACCGATTTGATAGAAAAAAAAGTCTAGTTTTGAAATACATATATCACTAAAAATATGTTATGTTTCACTCAAAATATATTCCTTTGGCGGTTTTGATGAGATAAGGGAGGAATGTTGTTGGTTTCAAGATTCGAGAAGTGGTATATGTCTAATTTCTACTCTTACTAGCAAGATGCCCATGCGTTGCACGGAACATCAAGATCTTGTGGGAGAAAAGGTTGAACGAGGGAAGGCCATATCTGCAAATGTGGTGAAGAGTGCGGGTAAATTGCCATATTTTCCTTCCTATCCGTCAGATATAAATCGGACGACCTACATTGCAGGATGGTAGGCCCACCATCATCACCAACTCTATTTTTTATCCATACTATAAAAAGCATTGTCGGTGATGATGTGTGCCTGCCATCCTGCAATATAGGCCGTCCGATCTATATCTGACGGATAGGAAGGAAACTATGGCAATTTTGCAAAAAGATACCCACACCCCTCTCCACATTTGCAAATAAGGCCTTCCCTCGTTCATCCATTTCCCCCACAAGATAAACTACTCATACAAATGCATCTTGATGTTCCGTGCAACGCATGGGCATCTTGCTAGTTGTTGCAAAAAGCCCATGTGTGTGTGAGAGAGAGGGAGAGTGGAGGAGGACGGAGTGCATGTGTGACAAAGACACAAGGAGTGTGTGTGCGATAGGTATCAGCTTAAAATGAGGAGATAGTGTGTGTGCATGATCGAGAGGGCGTGTCTCAAGAAGGGAAGAAAAATCTACATAGATACAAGGAGCGGGAGAGAGACATGGATGCGATGGTGGAAGCACGAGTGTGTGGGTGTATAACTCTATCTAGAGGCTAGCTAGTCGATAAATGTTTGTGAGAGAAATACGAGTCGGGGTGCGAAAGTGAGAGTTTTGTGTGTGTGAGAGAGAGACAGTAGTCGGGAAGGGGAGTGGAAGCAGGAGTTGTGTGTGTGTGTGTGTGTGTCTATGAGAGAGAGAGGAGACAGTAGTCGGGGTTGTTTGATCGGTAAACAAATGAATAATGTCAGTCTGGGATGGAGACGAAAAGGAGACCGCAACAAATGTTGTGTCTACAGGGGAGAGAGAGAGAGAGAGAGTAATTTTAGTGGTATGAGTCATGTGTAGAAACATATCGGTTGTGTGAGAGAATCCCATAGAGAGAAAGACAAAGTGAAAGACAAGTGGAGACTGTGTGTGTGGCGGTGAAAAAGAAAGCTTAGGTACCGAGTGATACCAGAGAACAGTAGAGACATGAGAGATAATGAAAACCGTGTAATGTATAATGATAGGGAGAGTGTGACACTTCTCAAGATAGACGTCGAGAGACCATGTTTCCGAGGATAGGAGAAAGATGAAGTGAGCGTGCGGGTGAGCTGGAGAAAAGAGAGTGATAGCTACCTCAAGGAGCATGCATGCGAGAGAGATGGGCGTGAAAGGAGGTAACAAAAAAGGGATTCAAATATTTGAATTCGAGATGATGATACATGTAATCCATACTCGAACCAAAATTGATCTATCAAACATGCATACTCATATGAATTCACGCACATCTATGTTATTTAATATGTAGATATTACTGATCCATACATTTTAGTAGAACATAATTTGGTTAAATTTTTTCAAATTCAACCTTAAGATTTTGAGATCGTTGTATTTGTAAATCATATTATACATATAAAGGAGCAGAATCCTTTGTTATGCTTTTGAAAGTATATATAAAAATGATGTATATAGAATGCAATTCCAATTGAAAATGGATCCCGCCTAGAAAAAAATAGAATACAAATTGAGTTGGCACGGTAAACGTGCACTCTGCAAAATTTGAATGAAGCGGGGAAAGTCGCAGTAACCACCCGAAACCAAAATCTGTGAGATGGAAATCACTAATGCCTATCCCTGCCACGCAAAGCCTAATTGCTGGATTTCTATAGGTTTCGATAGGGGTAGATTTGTAATTTCACCCAAACGTGACGTAACCGCCTCTCACCCGGATTCATACACGGTGGGTGCCAAAACACAGTGTGTCCTTGGCCGAAATTGACTCCCTCCCCGATTCATATTCATACACGGTGGGCGCCAAAAACAAACTCTCGTCGGCAAATATTTAGTGTATGCGATATTACCGTCCTATCCCCAACCGACTAATGTTGTTGTGATGTAGTAGAAATTTGAAACGGGGGCTAAGTTTGTAAATTTCCTTGCATTTGAGACAAGCGCGCCCTGAATACATGGTTCCCCCTTCCTCTCTACCTCCCTTCTCCCCATTCGTACTCCGTGGGCGCCAAAACACCCTCTCCACCCCACCCTCCTCCGTCCGTCGCTGTCCGCCACCCCATCCACCGCCGTCCTCCTCCACCAAGCCGGAGCTGATACCCCGACACCGCCGTCCATTACAAGAGATCGACCTCTCTCATCCACGGCTTCGGACCGGGATCCATGCACCCCGTCCTCTCGCTTCATCCCCGCCGTCGTCCACCTTGCCGACGCCGCTCCTACGACCGTCTCCTCCACCATGCCCTGCCACTGCCCTCTACCCTCCTATATCTGCTTCCACGCCGCCGACAGCCATCGCTACGGCAGCACCGTCAAATTCTCAGCAGATGCGTACACGACGCCGCACCAGAGGCGATACTCTTTCGTATCTGCTCAACTTATTTATCGCAGCAAAAAAATGGATCGCCACTGCTTTACTCTGATTTCTTATCTTGGTTGTGAAGTTGCCTTTGTCCGATTTGCACTTTCAGATCCGCCATGGCACGCTCAACACTATACTCCCAATGCTTATGGTTTTCCCCTTTTATATTCCACACTAGTTAAATCACAATAGCCTAAATTTCAAAATTGGGTCAGTCGATTTTTCAGAGCTCGCCGGAGTTCGCCGGTGCGATCGAAGGGGCTCGGGTAGTTGTGGGGCCTCGCCAAATGAAGAAAACTCGACACGGGTGGGGGTTGGGGCGGGGGGTGGGGGTGGGGGTGGCGGAGGAACATAGGCGGTGGGGGCCGGTGGTCCGTCTGGCGGCCCGTGCGGTGTTCTGTATGAGAAGAATCAGAGACAAGGAAGAAGAAGGTTTAGGAGACATAGGATCTTCATCCAACCGCCTGAAATGGTCGAGAGACAGCTGGGAGTTGCATTCTTAATGCGCTCGGGTTCATCATGTGTGGGCACTGCGCAACCAACATTTTATTATCCAAAATCTGCTTGCTCTTCTTTACCATGCTCCTCTTCCGTTCTTCTTTAATATGTACTCTCTCCGTTCCTAAATACAAGTCTTTGTATAGATTCCACCATGGACTACATATGGAGCAAAATTAGTGAATCTACACTCTAAAATGTATCTGGATACATCTGTATGTGATCCATAGTGGAAATCTCTACCAAGACTTATGTTTTGGAACGGATGGAGTATGATAGTAGTACAGTATGTTCCTTATACTGAAGATGAGCAGGGACATTTGTAGTGTAGAGGTCTATACGGTCCGTTGTGATGGACACTTTGAGCCTGTTTGATTCGTAGGATCTTTTAAACATAGGAATAGAATTGCAGTGGCCTGCCCATTTGAATCCTATAAGAATAGCAAGGAAATGCGGGGAGCTGTGTCGCCTTTGAGAGTTACACTGATATTAACAGTACCACACCTTCACTTGAAGAGAGCTGGTATCCGAAGCCTTTCTAGCCGTACCGGCAATACTAGCACATATATTCCAGCAAGTTCCACTTTGCTGATTTTACTCTGATGCTTAAGGTTTTCCCGTTATATCTACGCTATGATCTGTGTAGTTGCTTTGTGTCACACTAGCAGCAGTCCACTCTTGAAGCTAAACACTGCAATGACTTACAAAATTGGCACCAAGGCATTGAGTGCCATTCTGGATGCAATGAAACTCATACGCTCCCCACCTGTTGATTCTTGTTCAGAATATGATCCTAATGACCATTCTAACCTCGAGGAGTCAAAGGTAGATGGCCTGTCCTGTTCACCCATCAAGGTGCCTGTTCTAATTTGGCAATGTTTTATTGATTGCGGGTATCTTGCATATGTTGTCTTGCATTTCTTCTACTTTGTTGCACCGCCATCTGCTTAGTTTACTCATCATATATGTCGAGATGCCATGCCCATCCATTATCAATACATATTCCATCTGTCATCATACCATGTTTTCCACTCAAATGCTGTTCTTGTGCATGAGACATCAAAAAGGAAGAGGGTGATTGCCGAACCTGAAGGAGCACCAGCAAAGTCCTTGAAAAACGTGGTGGTGCTGGAGAAATCAGACAACACCCCACTTATATTAGCTGTACAACCAGTGACACAAAACGTAGGACCGACTCCAGCAGACTGTACCCATACTTCACTGGCCACACCACTAGCCCCACCACACAGGACTTGCACTCCAGCAAAAGGTATACCAATTTCATTTGCCATAGCACCAGCTGTACCACAGAAAAATCCCACTCCAGCAAAAATTACAGCAAGTCCACCGGCCGAAGACCTATCCCAACTGCAGAGACGGCCAATTCCTGCAGATTGGAACCCCATTCCATTTATTCCCAGTTTAAAAGACAATGCTTTCAATGTTGTTAGGGACTACGTGCATATATTCCCATCATGGGAAGATTATTGTGAAGACAAACACCATTTTCACATCTTCCTGTCCAACTTACGTGTAAGTGCTATTATTCATGATTATTATTTTCCTGTTTTTTGCTGATTGAACACATCAGTGATTTACATTACATTGTTTTAACTAGTCGAGGGTCAATCTGGATAGTCATGACGAGCAAAGCTTGCTTGTGCTTTTCAAGGAATCATTGCAGCAGTATCGGTGTTACCTGAGGAAATCACACTTTGATGGCAAGTCTATAAACGAATTTCCGGTGAAGTCTCCTGTGCTAAATTTAGAAGAAATTGAATGGAAAAACCTTGTTATGCACTGGTCTCGTTCCTAGGATGAGGTACTGTCTATGAAATCACATGACAATTTGAACTTCTACTTTTCCGCATGTGCCTTATGGATCTTTTTTGCAGGAAATCTGCTCGAAGAAGAATTCCGGTTTGACAAGAACGACAGGATATTGCAAATATGCTGCCCGATGCTTTGCTCTTGTTAGTACATGTTGTCCTGTATCACTGTACTTGCATACATTCCTGGTTCATTATGTGACAGCAGTATGCATGATAGCTTGCTTATCAATTGTTTGCTCCAAATTATCTGATCTGTATGAATGGTTACATTAGTGTAGAATATATCCAATGCCAATGTTTTTTTAGCTCTGCATTGTTCTTGTAAGTACATGCTGTCCTTTATCAGTGTGCTTATAATGACAGGTAGTTGTTCATGTACCATCACTCTGCAGCTTATTTTCCTTTGCCCTCCATTTTCTACACATCAGATCTATATTTACTCTTACCATAAGGTTGGTACTGAAGAAGTTTAGCTGTGCATTGCTCTTGGCTGTACGTTTTGCCTGTATCGCTGCACTTATATTTATAGCTACTTGGTTATGTAGCACCACTCTTCATCTTATCTTAAATATTCTCCATTTTTTGGTATATTATCACATCTATATTTACTCTTAACAAAATGTAGAATAAAGGCAATGCTTTTGAAGAAGATTCTGTGGTAAACTTCTTGAATTCCCCCCCCCCTTCTGCATGGACAAGGCCTTTATAGAGCCTGTCTTCACCAATAATGTAAGTTTGTCCATCTCAAGCCTTCAAACTTTGTTGTCTACTAGTAAAAGTGCCCATGCGTTGCAACGGGCAAACAAAAAAACTCAAAAAATTTATAATGGCCAAATAAAACAATTCAAGTTCATCAAATTGTGCCAATCTGATGTAAATCATGCAAATCAACTCAATAATTATAAGAATAACTCATGCAAGATAGAGGAACCTGAACTTAAGAAAAAGAGGAACTTGCACACTATCCTGCTAGAATGTGCTTGAATGGATGCTCCTTCTGCACATGGTCCACAATCATCTAGTGGAAAAATAAATCAAAAGGTCAATGTTTGTTTACCCACAGGGAGATCAATGTTTTGTTTTAATGTTCTACGAAGAGGTTGTGGCTCATGCCTCATGACAGGGAGATCAATGTTTGTTTTAATGTTCTACGGAGAGGTTGTGGCTCATGCCTCACGACATTTACAAGAGGAAAATTCAAATAATCTCTAGGTGCTAGCACTTAAAAGAAGGTACAGCTTTAGAGGTTCACTCTCAAGTAAAATACAAAAGACGTAAACAGACCTGAGAATACAACTCAATAGCCTGTATTGTGCAAGCTTGGTTCCCATCCCATGGCAAAGGTGGAGAACTTGCTGAGAACATGTTTGTTAGTTAAGGCCAACATGAAAGAAAACTAATTAAAGTATCTGTGCGTTCCTTTTTTTCTGATTAAAGTACAACCTCTATAAAGGAATATAAGTGCGTTCAGATCACTACTTTACAGAGAGAGTATGTAGCAAAAATGCACGTGTGTTGCAACGGGAGGAAAACAAATCACACGCCTTTAACCCAAGCTGTGATTTTAGGCATGAAATTATATTGTTGTTCATCATTTAAAAAAACTAAAACATATAAGTATTCTGATATTCTACAGATTGTTAATAAGTTGATGGTCATATTGAACAACAAACTTGTGTGCCTATACCTATAAAACATAAGCTATTTAAAATATGAAACTTGGAATGTAGATTGATAAAACTTGGAAGAGTCCAGTGTGACTAAACAGGCTAGACATGGATTGGCATGGAGACTGAAAGACCAATCTCCAGTACAGGTGCGATAGCAAAGACCATGAGCTTCTTATTTCTTTCCTTGAAATTACAAGTTCCGACTGTTTAATTATTTATTTACTATAAGCAAGTGAGTAGATACGCAAAATAAAGGGAGAACAACTCTATAATATTACTATGAAATGACCAGTAATGTTTTCCGGATCACAAAATTCAGAAACATGACACTGAGTGGATGAATACCCTAAACACTGAAAATTTTATGGCTATTTTATTGTGAATAGTTAGCTCTTTGAAGTGTAGTTCCTGATCAGTTTAGCAACTGTACATGGATTGAGCATATTTATTATCTTTTTTAATCTACTTTAGCTTACAATTTGTATTGAATATAGTTCATCAGAATTTAACACTACATGGAAACTAAACTGAACGAGACCTTGTATGTAAAGCGTACCTGATGCCTTGAGCTTACTACATAAATGCAGAGACAAAAATATCAGGCGTAAACTCTTTAAATTGCAAGACTTCTGACTGATATATATATTGAAGCCATCTCGCCAGAATAATCTATCAACTTCTGTTCCACCTGGCTCAGATCGGCTTCAGTGTAGATCGCATTGTACTGGATAATCCCCACGAAATCAAATGAACCATGGACCCTCGCCTACTCCCTAGCTGTGAACACCAGCAGCTTGGAACATCAGGTACACATGTTTAAGGTGCAGATACAACCTTGAATACACTTGTTTCATCATTTGGATTTTCTAAATAGAGGTAAGAGTTTCACCAGAAAATTAGAACATGTTTCAATCCGTCGTACGCATGACATCAGACAGGTTCTGGCTGGATGCTCTTGAATAGTAGAACAAGTTCACCAAATATGGATAGATACTGAAAACACTAAAGAAAGAATCGGAAGTGTTCCTTGGCCATTACTAATCCATGTACATGAGGGAGGGGGGGCACTGCTAGCAGCTAGCTCATAGTTGTCGATGCTTCTTGCTGCTCCTGTTGTCCTGCCTCAATCACGTGTGCATGTAACCAAAGAAGAATCAGAGAGATAAAATTAAGGGCAGAGAGCATGAGGACGATAAGAGAACATGCGTTGTTAAGACACGATCGCCCCGAGCGCCATCAGCAGGCCGCACACACCAAGCTCTCCATTGCGCCACATCAATCTTCATCGGGAGGAATCTATGGTCTGCCTTGTATTGCAGGATAGCCAGAGACATTGATGAATTAATACACACGAGCCATGTTCATCAACAAATTCAGTCCGTAGAACAACAAAACACCACTTATCCAAGCTAAAATAAATGGTTTGAGAAAAATAGAATCAATGTTGTGTACAAAAACACTTAGCTGATCACACTGGAACTGTGTCTTTTACTTGGTTCTCAAAAAACAAAATAGTACCCTAAAACATTGGTACTCATAATTAGGTGCACTACTAGGAGTCCAGAAAGTAATCTAACTAATTTGAATATCAGACATTTTCATTTATATCAGATTTTAGAAAAGTTTTAAAAAGATTGCCTCTATCTTTATATATCCTTATAAGGAAATTAATAATCTGGCATTTTCAAGAATGGATATGAGCAAGTGATAAGCTAAGACAACAATTGTGTACCAATCAATTAAAAAATACAACCTTTGTTTATTATAGCAATCATATATTATCAGACGGTGCCAGTTTAAAATACTTGTACCATCAAAGAAGACACACACGATCTGATATTTCCCAGAGCTCTGAAAGTAAAAAACCAACAAGTGCAAGAATTGGAACAGAGAAGAAGCTTACCTGGGCAAGTGGGCATGATGCCATTGGGGCTGGAAGCCATGCTCGAGGTAGTAGAGCTCTCCCATTCTCTCTTGCCAAGCTCTACCTTCAATACCAGCCGCAGAGCGGCCGTCCGTGCTTCTTTCGAACTCTTCTCCCGTGCCACTACAGGCGGACACTCTTTTTCAATCTCTCCCTCCATTCTGCTGGTGCAGACCAGCCCGTCATGCCGCCCTGCCAAGCTCTCCCTCCGGCCCCTCGTTGATGAAGTAAACTTCACCCAAAAGAAATCAACACAACATTACCAATATGCATAAATGAAGCTACACCTAGAGCCATAAACTGACAACTATACAAAGGAGCAGCTGATTAACATATGGGCAATATTCTCTAATTCAGCACAGAAAGGACAATTGACTAACTGGCATATGAGCACTACACAATCTCGCCATCCATTACCACTTTACCTATCAAATTGAGTAGCAATATTAATATTAGCAGCAATAGGCAGTGTATATCAGGAGTTCAGGACCCATCAGCAGCATACATATATCAATGTTAGCAAATGAAGCAATCAGCCACATCATGTTTTCACCACAACACGGGCCAATAAGAATCTACCTAGCGCTGCCTCAATATATGACTTGCAGATTAGAGAAGAGGCAATAAAAAAATCTACCATCATGTTGGTACATGCGTTTGATTGATGAATCTTCTACCTATTAGTGCTAAGCAAACATTGCACTAAAAAGGACCGTGGCATAGTGACGGCAACTAAAATTACATCAGGGTTCCATATGGGAGGCTGTGACCTGTGAGGTTGCCGATGTGATGGAGCAGATGACTTCGAAGAGCGGCAGCAACTGGTTCATGACTTGGGGCGAGGAATCCATGGTGGTCATTCTCGTCCACCACGACGGCTCTCCCCTTCGCTCGGCCATTGCATCGGCAACTCCCCCGCGCTTATCTATGGCACCGGCCGCCTCCACCACCACAGCGCCCCTCCCCGCGCTCCCACCATGCCGCCACACAGATCCAACTCCCCATCGCTGTCGCCCCTGTCAATCCACATCAATCTCGATCTGGAAAAAAATTGAGAGGGATGTGGCGGATCCTGTCGATCTTGTGTGCATTCGGGGGCCGGGGAGCGAGGACGAGCACCGCGGAGCAAGGGATGGGGGCGCGGCGACGGAGGGACCGTCATTCTCGCTGAGCAGGGGGTGGCGCGCAGTGGCGGAGGAACCCTCGTTCTCCTGTGGGCAGCAATTTTAACGATGGAGTCTGGGCTGCGTACGAAACATTTTTTCACTTACGGTCGGACTGCGGCTTGATTACTAAAAACTTTAAGGGCTTTTCTACAAAATTGCTGACGATGTACGACCAGAAGCAATCGCTGGTTTATTAGTAGGTAGAGATATTTTGTTAGGCATGACTGCAACAGTTGTTTATTATGTAGTTCATAAACAAAAGTTTGTCCTTTCTCAATTTAAGTTTTCAGTTGTACAACCAAGTTCCTTCTTCATACCATGCAAATTAAACTATACAGAGCATGTGATCTTCTTTTGCACTGCATGTATGCTTCTATTCTTCATCCGTAATCCAGTGGTGTGGTGAACCTACCCACTACAGCACAATGTCATATTCTGCAATGTCTTAACTATGAACAATGTCATAGCATTCTACTATTATTTAAACCATCTCTTTATTTGCCAATCTGAAATGGTATAAATTGACAGCACACTAACCATTGATACTTATGAGTTCTTGACCTGTAATCTAGTGGTGTCGTGAAGCTGCCAACTCCTTCACAATGTCATTTCCTGCCATGTCTTGACTTGAACAATACCATATTGTATTAATGCAATTTTAAACCGTGTCACTTTATTCGTCAGTAAGAAATGTGATGAATTGTCAGCACTGATACTTTTATGTGCAAAACCTGTCATCTGTCTGCTTGTTTATCTTTCAGAGTGAGGAAGACATAAGTGTTGAACAAGTCCAGTCTCATCATGTTGCTCAGCTGCTTGCGCTGCAGCTCCCCAGCAGGGCTAACCTTTCTTGAACTCTATTGAAGTGCTGTGGGTTTAGTATATTATTTTGTCGGCGTGTTTATTTGCACTGGTGGCGATCCTTGATGCCTAGTGTATGTAATCTGCTATCTGCTTGTGCTTTATTATCATAGTGGCGTACTTTGATGCCCAGTGGATGTAATATGCCGTCATTTCTTTATTGTATAGTCTAGGTTTTTTCTTATTCATGATGCTGCAGTTATTTT
>NC_041390.1:587411868-587428751 GCF_002162155.2 Triticum dicoccoides
CGCAGTAAACCGGCCAAACCATAAAATTACGGTACATAACCGGGCCATCATGCAATCACGATGTAGGTTGGGCCTGAAACGTGCCGAACAGCTCACGGGCCGGCAGCAGCCTGAAATGAACCCCGGCCCATGATTGTGCGAATCAAATCACGGGCTTTTAACAGGCCAAAATTGTCTCGGTCCTTGTTTGGCCCAATCTGATATCGGCTGCGAGCAGGCCGGATACAAACTGGGCCGTAGTTAGGCCCAACTATATGACGGGCTTTTAATAGGCCGCAATTAATATAGGGACGAAATGTTAAACAGGCCCTTAACAGGACAAAACTAATATCAGGTCGAATTACTAAGTGGGCCTTTAGCAAGTGGGCCCAAAAGTATAGTGTCCAGTTGACGGGCCGAATCTGATATGGGCCATAATTGAGCCCAAAGCCTCATTCGGCCCAGAACGTGGTAGGCTTTTAACGGGCCGGATCTCATATGGGCCACTATTAGGCCCGGAGCATGGCAGGCCATTAATGGACCGGATCAAATATGGGCCGGCATTTGGCCCAAAACATGGCAGCCAGTTAATGGGCCGGCCTACTAGGGTCCTCAAAATCTTGTGGGCCTACAGTTGGGCCGGCCCATTAATGTCGGTGAATTCTCGTGGGCCTTTAGCTGGGCCGACCCATTATGACCGGCAAGAATCTTGTGGGCCATTACCTAGGCCGGCCTATTATGGCACACAAAAATCTTGTGGGCCTTTACCTGGGCCGGCCCATTATGGCCCGCAAAATCTTGTGGGCCTTTAGCTGGGCCAGCCCATTATGGTCCACAAAATCTCGTGGGCCTTTAGCTGGGCTGGCCCATTATGGTCCGCAAAATCCTGTGGGCCTTCAGTTGGGGTGGCCCATTTAAACTTGATGGGCCGGTCCATGTGTCAACATATCATAGGCACGTCTCGCCCATTGGATGAGTGACACCTGTGCAAATCATGATTTTACACGTGGAAAATCCCCATTGGTCGGGGCTATTAACAGGTTATCGGATCCAAAACCCGACCCGATAGCTTAACGGTGTTCTGTTACGGTGCATGCCACGTGTCGGTCACCCTTGACGAAAGCACTTCTATGACGCGCGATTTATCATCATGGAAGTGGACACTTCCGTGGTGATAATTTTGGGTGTCATGGAACACTTCTACGACAACACAGGTATGACTATCTTGATTCTGTCATAAATTTGTCATGGATGTACATGCATGACAAAAAACACGACCTACTGTGACAAACACGTATCATCACGGAAGTGTATTTTTTTGTAGTGCTAGCCTATGGAAATTCTGATAGCCTCTACGGACTAAATCCTACAGTTTATATAGACACAGGAGGGGCCTAGGGTTGTACATAGTCGGTTCATAGAGGAAGGAAAATACATATCCGGACACCGATCTTGCCATCCACGCACAGGAGAGTCCTATCCGGACACGGGGCAAAGTCTTCTACCTTGTATCTTCACGGCCCATTAGTCCGACCCATATCACACAACCCGGAGACCCGAGGACCCCCTAATCGAGGAATCCCTCAGTAGCCCCTGAACCAGTCTTCAATGACGATATGTTTACACGGATTTTCTTCGGCATTGCATGGCGGGTTCGTCCTCCTGAATACTTCAAAGCAATCTTCTGAACAAAAGAACTAAATACGGCTGTGTATAATAGTCACAACCCTTAGCCATGAAGGCAAGATATGTAATCAAAATAATGCCTATCAACTGACAACTTTTCAACAAAATGTCATGTTTGCCCTCTTAACATTTTGATCCATTTTCGCCTCCCGCTTCGTGTTTTGAGGAATAGCCTCTACTGACAAGTCCCATCAAAACAAAGATCGTGTCCGCTTATCACGGGATCCTCATCAACATGGTTTTGCATAATCCAACCGTATCATTCGCATGACCCCTTGGGAACAGGCGAGTTTTAAGGGTTGAGGGGGGGGGGGGCGTTTTATATTCATTGCCTATATTAGAGGATAAAGATCCCAATTTTCTTTCCACGCCTTCTTCCTTCTCCTGTTTTCCCATCCACAAGTTACAGCACCCAAGTTTCAGTCTTTTCCACGGCCGCCAACCTCTCCAGCCATGTCCGGATCTGGTTCGAAGGGCAAGTGGGAGGCCTCCTCCATCATGGAGAAGGACGTCAAGGAGGTCAGGGAGGCGGGGTATTTGTCTGTGGACATAGCACACAGGCTCCCCGCCAAAGATCATGTCATCCCCACTCCGGCGCCCGGTAAAAGGGTTGTATTCATCCCTCACTTTCTCCGTGGGTTAGGGTTTCCCCTCCACCCATTTGTCCGGGGTCTCTTGTTCTACTACGGGTTAAATTTCCATGATCTAGCCCCAAAATCTTTCCTCCATATCTCGGCGTTCATCGTCGTGTGTGAGGCACTACTCTGCATCCCTCCACACTTCGGCCTATGGCTTAAAGACTTCAATCTGAAGCCGAGGGTGGTCGACGGGCAACATGCGAACTGCGGTGGCACCATGGTGAGTAAGCTCTACAATTCTGTCTGGCCAAAGTGGGCCTTCGCAGAAACTGTCAAGGTGTGGCAACAGGAGTGGTTCTACATCACCAAACCTCGCGGCGCCAAATGGGCGGCCGCTCCTGAGTTCAGATTCGAGCCCCCTACGCAGCTGACCTCATGGACCGCTAAGGGTCTAGACTTGGGGTCCGAAGCGGAGGTGTTCATGCTGCAAACGCACATCACAAACATGATAAACAAGAATACCATTCTCACTAACGTGATTCAGGTGATGCTCCTCCGTCGGATCTTTCCCTGCCAACTCTGGCCCCTCCACATGTGGGAGTTTAATCCGGAAGGTCCACGGACCCTGAAGCGCTTCTTCGGCACAATGCACAAAGACATCTGGAAGCTCGTATTCAAGGCCTAGAAGACGTGGCCGAAGGAGACCGAAGACATCGGCCTCGACAGCGAGAATCCGGCCACGCCGGTAAGTATATGTTTTTCGAATACTCATATTTGGTCAATCAAGTTCTTGGACATAATAAGTTTTCTGTCCCTTACATAGGGCATGACAGCAAAGGTGGAGCGGATTAAATGTCCAGCTCCGCTGCCCGAAGACCCGGCCATACCCAAGCTGACAAAGATGCTGGTCCTAGCACCCTATTAGGCGCCGGAGAAGAAGGCCAAGAAGAAGGGCAAGGAGGCCAAGAGCAGCCTTCGCCAGAGAGCTCTTTTGGAAACAGTGTCCGGAGAGACTGAAGCCCCCTCCTCCCACAAGGGAGATGAGGAAGAAGAGGAGGAGGAAGCGGAAAGAGACTCCCCTCCTTGATGGAGGACGAGGAAGAAGAGTGCAGCCTCCACAGACCCGGAGGAGGAGGTGCCCATGGGGGACAAGGTGGCCTTCTCAGATGGTTCAGATTTCGAGGCCGAACCCATCCCCAAGAGGCTTCTCAAGGAGAAGCCCCCAACCAAATCGTAAGTATCAAAGGCTTTATTGTGTGTCTTCGGCCCTTTATGTTTTTATAACATATTATGTTGTGTGTATTTCAGCCCCACTCACGACCACCCCAACCCTTCACTATCTGAGGGGAGTTCTCTGCCACCCGAGATGAGAGAGAGCGAGACGCCTCCGCGATCCTATCCACCAATCATCGCGGATGGCACCGAGGTGTTGTCCCGAAGGACCTCTCCAGGCCACGGAGGGATGGGCGAGGCTACCGAGATGGCGCCCGAGGGCAATACCTCGGCCGCCGAAGACATGGGGGGTGCGATCCCCATAGCGACCGATATGGTGGGGTACCTGACCAGTCTGGCCCCCAACAAGATGCCATTCTGGGGACCCTTGTGACTCCGGAATCAGGCGAGCAGCCCCCTTTGAAGGAGGGAGGAGCGTCAGCTCCGACGGTGGCCTCCACTAATCCGGAGGTGCCGAATACCCCGATGGTAGCACTATGATGTGCTTCCATCGTAGAGGAGCACCGCACCCTGATGGGTGTGGTGGTAGAGAAGGTTCAGTCCGCAAAGAGCAGGCTGAACGAGGCCTTCACCAGCCTACTAACAGGCTTCGAGGTATGCGACGTAATGCTCTAGACGCTCTTTTTGTTTTTTTTGTTTTATACCAAGGAAATATACCTGTATATAGATAGTAGCCCCTGAGACTTTGTCCGACCTTTGAGAAAAGCGGAACAGAGGATCACATAGTAATCGAAAAAGGTGACATACTTATCGATTTTATAACAGGCCCCTGTTGGTGGCAACCGCCTAGGCCGCTGAAGTTTCTGAACTCAATCAGAAGCTAAAGCTGGCTGATGATGAGATCGACCGCATTAACAAGCGGTTCGATGAGGCGCAAGGTATGCATATGGTGATATCGCAAGAGATATGTATATTCAGAGATTAACTGATGTAATGCTTTGATTATGAGTGTAGGTAGGGTGGCCGAGGTCGAGACCCTCAAGAGCGCCCTTTCCCAAGCCAAGGAGGAGGCAAAGGCGAGCAAAGCGGCCGCTGATAAAGCGGCTGCGGAATTAAAGACCGAACAGGTCACCTGCCGCCAGCATGAAGAGAGGGTGGCCGAAGTGGAGCAAGGGCTGAAGGATGCCATCGGCAAGTGCGAGGCTTTGGAGGAGAAGGCGACGGCCCAAGCGGCCGAACTCGCCAAAGCCCTCCATGAGGCCAAGGAGGCACAAACCGAGTCCCAGAGTGCTCGTGAAGAGATCCAGCAGGCCGAACGGATAGCGGCTGCTAAGCCCTTTCTTTTACAGAGTATATTTGGAGGTTAGAGATATGCGTTGCTCACTCGACTATGGAGTTCTCTAGACGTCTCTGCGGATCTTCCAAGGAGTGCCGTCGACACCACACAGTTCTTCCGAGCCCAGGAGGGGAACTCGATAGAGATGCTGTTCTGGTCACAATTCCTGGCGCCGGAACGTCCGGCGCTATTGAATGATCAGATGAAGCAACTGTTGGAGCTGCATAGGATGTCCGGCTTGGCCATGAAGGACATCATAATCCGGCTTTGGCCAGCCGAACCCATTCCGAGTAGCTACTTCGGCTTGGTGAAGCGACTCACCGATGCGCTGCCCCGAGTTGAAGCTATGAAGCACTCGGCATGCATAGAGGGTGCGCGGATGGCCTTTGCCCGTGTCAAGATGCACTGGGCTAAGATGAAGGCCACCGTCGTGGCAACTAAAGGCCCGCCGAAGGAAAGGGCCACCGCAAGCCTGAGTGGTACTTTGAGGATGTCCTAGCAGGTGCCCGAATAGTAGAGGGCCAATGCTCAAAGGATATTATGTTTGAGTGAATGTATAGAGCTTGCCAAAGATTGTGCTGTGAACCGAGGCTTGTAATATATTTTATGCCTTTATCCGAAGTTATTTTCCTCCTGTGCGGCCATTTTAATCCTGAAGATTTGCCAGACGTCAGCTTCAGCCCCCACATAGATGTTATGGGGGTGTTTGCTATAGCGTGCGGTCACACCTGACCCAACGTCTTGGTCCATAAAGGAGGTGTTTGCACCACGAACTAGGCAATCAGACTACACGGCTTTATTACCTTCACTTAGCCATAGGAGCTTGATCGTGGGGCTAAGTATTAGCCCCTGGCGCTTATGCGGCCATATGAACTCGGATGCCCTAGGCGCATGATTGAGAAAGGGCCAGTCCTTTGTATAATACGGATTAAATCGCAGAAGATTTGTAGCAAGTCACCTAATCACCGACCAACTCTCGGCATATCATGACAGTTAGTTTTCAGCTTTCTCTACTGAGGTGTTTTGGCCGGACGAACCAAAAACACAATCGCAGTAGTTCTCCCTTTACTACCTTAGCCGAACTAACGGAACCTAAGGTGGTAATCACAGGTGCCGGGCAACCCAACTATTGACCAAAGACATGATTCGAAGCTGATGCATATAACACAATATTCGGGACACCGAACTATACCCTTGAAGTGTTCGGACTTTTTGAAAATATACGTGCCCGAATAGAGCCCCAAACATTTAGGCCAGGCCAAAGTATATCTGGCAATCTAAAGCAAGGAGACAATATAAATGGTAAGATAAACCAATACCGAACAGAGACGATAAACTATTTGCTTTATACTCTGATTAATACATTAAGGCGTGCTATTACAGACAATGCCATAAATGTCAAGGCTATTTTACATGCTGAGAATTTGTACACAAGGGGAAGTTGTATACAAGGCTTAAAAGAAAAAGGTAGTCCTGAAGATCCCATGATGCCCTGCCGCATGTCTGCGCTGCTTCTCCTTGGTAAAAAATCCTTTGAGAGGAGTAGTGAACGGATGCTTGTTCGAAGTGGCTCGAAAAGAGCCCTTGCACGACCGGTGGTAGGTAGGTTTTAATGAACCTGTTAGTATGAAGGAGAAAAGAAGGAAAGTTAAGGTCGAATAGGGTCAAGCCAAACTATCGACCTTGTCCACAGTGTGCCTCCGTCGTTGCCCACGGTATTTTGAATGTGTAATCATGCACGCGCGATACACATGCCGCGATTGTGTGGGGAGATCAGTGGAGGCAAAACTGCTACTCTAGCTCCGGATCTACCGAGCTGCCTTTAGGCAGAGTAGGCCGGACCCGCTTAGCAGTGTCTAGGGCCTTGATGACCGATGAAGTGTTCGGTTTGATGAGGCCGCTCTGCACCTCGGCTGCAAGGGCCACGGTGTGCTCCTCAGTATGGAGGGAGCGTTCCATGTTTCCATTGATTGTGATGACGCCACGTGGTCCAAGCATTTTGAGCTTTAAGTAAGCATAATGCAGGATTGCATCGAAACGGGCGAAGGCGGTTCGTCCGAGCAGTGCGTGATAACCACCACGAAAGGGGGCGATGTCGAAGGTCAGGTGAACCGAATACTACTTCCAATGTTAATGAGCCCATGCTGCAAGCCTCTACGCCGGGTATCACCCCTTTAAAGGTCGTGTTACTAGGCTTTATTCTTGACGGGTCAATACCCATTTTACGGATAGTGTCTTGGTAGATTAGATTAAGAATGCTGCCCCCGTCCATAAGGACTCGAGTGAGATGGTATCCATCGATGATTGGATCAAGGACTAGGGCTGCCGAACCTCCATGATGGATACTGGTTGGGTGGTCCCTGTGATCGAAGGTGATCAGACAAGCCGACTATGGGTTGAATTTTGGGGCGACAGGCTCTACGGCATATACGTCCCTTAGCGCGCGCTTGCTCTCCCTTTTGGGGTATTCTGTGGCATATATCATATACAATGTTTTCACCTCACGGGGAAATTTCTTCTATCCCCCTGTGTTCGGTGGGCGGGACTCATCATCGTCCTTGCTTGGCGGACCTTTCCCCTTATGTTCGGTATTCAACTTACCAGCCTGTTTAAAGACCCCAACAGTTTCTGTTGGAGTGATTGGCAGGCTTGTCGGGGGTGCTATGAATCTGACAAGGCCGGTCGAGTATTTTTGTCCAAATTAGATGGACCGTCCCTATTTCCTTTGAATGGCTTCTTCCGCTGACCGAGTTTAGAGCCGCTGAATCTGGCATTGACCACCGTATCTTCAGTATCTTCATTGTTGTTCCGACGCTTATGTTTGTTTGCTTCGTGGCTTGCCGTTGCCATCTCTAGCTTCGCATGTGCCAGGGTTACTGGTGTTGTTGCTTGTATGAGTAACCAACTACCGTCTCCTGTGCAAAAGCGGGTCATGAGTGCGGTAAGGGCTGCCATAGACTTCGGCTTTTCTTGATCGAGGTGTTGGGCGAGCCATTCGTCGTGGACGCTATGTTTAAAGTCCACTAGGGCTTCGGTGTCCGGGTAGTCAACTATTTGGTTCTTTTTAATTAAGAACCAAGTCCAGAGCTTGCGGGCTGACTCTCCGGGCTGCTAGACTATGTGACTAAGGTCATCGGTGTCCGGTGGCCGGACATAAGTACCTTGGAAGTTGTCTCAAAAGGCATCCTCCAAATCTTCCTAGCTACCGATAGAGTTGTCTGGGAGGCTATTTAAACAGTGATGTGCTGGTCCCTTTAGCTTTAGGGGGAGGTATTTGATGGCGTGGAGATCATCACCACGAGCCATGTGAATGTGGAGAAGAAAGTCTTTGATCCATACGGCAGGATCTGTCATTCCATCATATGCTTCAATGTTTATGGGTTTAAACCCTTCTGGAAACTGGTGTTGCATTACCTCGTCAGTGAAGCACAAGGGGTGTGTGGCTCCTCTGTATTGGGCAACGTTACGACAGATTTCGGATGACATCTGTGTTCGATGTTTGGCCCAAGTTTGGTTATGCTTATCACGCCAAGCTTGATGGTCGTCGTCTCTTGTTGGAGCACGTCCCCTTGATCTGTAGATTGATCTAGCCTAACCAGCTCTATTGTCCAGGTCCTGTCATAGGTTATAGGTGTAGTCCGGAGCCGCTAGCTCCCTACTTCTACGGCGAGGTGGCGTGGGCTGGTGTTCGGAACAAGTAGCCGCTCTGTCCCGTTCACGTGGTGGTCGGTCGGGCTCGCCGGCAGGATTATACTTTGGCGGCATTGGCTCAAGGGCCTCGTCGTCAAATTGTGGTAGTAGCCTACGCTTTGGGTAGCTCTTTATTGGGCGCTCTTCTTCGGCAGCTAGGACTTTAGTCCATCTGTCGTTTAGTGTATCCTGTTTGGCTTGAAGGCGTTGCTATTTCTTTTTTAGGCTCCTTGTCGTGGCGATGAGCTGTCGTTTGAAGCGTTCTTGCTCGAGGGATTCCTCTGGCATGATAATATCTTCATCTCCGAGGCTGACATCCTCCTCGGAGGCCGGTAGATAGTTACTATCCTCCGAATCCTCGCGCTCGACAAGTTCATCTTGATTGACTTGTCCCTCTTCCCACTCATCCTGCTCGACGGCGGGCTCGATTGAGTGGTCAGAGTCTTTGGCATCCTTTGGAGTGTTATAGTCTCCAATGCCAGTATGACTTTCTTTTTCCCAAAGCGATCGTGAGCGGTGCCGCTGACGTCGGCGCTTTGGGGGTACCTCGATGGGCTTGTCCTCAATCAGATCATGAGTGACATCGTCGTTCTCTTTGGGTGTATCCACCATGTAGATGTCGTATGTGGAAGTGGCCATCCAACGCCCGATGATAGGCGGGATTTGGCCTGGTTCGGCTCCGGCATCATTGTCCATACCGTCGATGTCTTCGGAGGCATAGTCGAGCATGTCGGCTAGGTCCTTGACAGTGGCTATTAAGTGGGTGGTGGGTGGGATGTAAAATTTCCCGCTCTCAGCCCCTTGTTCGGGCTGGGCTAGTTCGAAGGTGACGATTCCGTAATCGCGAGGGATCTCATTAACTCTAGAGCCTCATTTAGGAGTGAAGGCTGGACGGGAAACCGAGGACCTGCGGAGCTGGGCGTGGCAAATGTCACTGGACTATGCTCAATGGACGCAGACCTCGAGAGCTCAGAGTTAACATCCAAAGGTGAGTCCGGCTTTCTGAAGATAGGGACTGTCCTGTTTGATTTTAGGTCCGCCGATAACTGCTACCTCTTGAGCCTGCGTTGGTTTTCCCCGAAGAGGAAAGAATGATGCAACAGAGTAGCGTAAGTATTTCCGTTAGTTTTTGAGAACCAAGGTATCAATCCAGTAGGAGGCCACGCGCAAGTCCCTCGTACCTACACAACACAAAGAGCTCAACGCAACCAACGCGATTAGGGGTTGTCAATCCCTTCACGGTCACTTACGAAAGTGAGATCTCATAGATAATATTTTTGGTATTTTTGGTATAGAGATGCAAAGTAAAAAGTAAAAGACAAAGTAAAAAAGCAAAGCAAGATTAAAGTGATGGAGATTGATATGATGAGAATAGACCCAGGGGCCATAGGTTTCACTAGTGGCTTCTCTCAAGAGCATAAGTATTCTACGGTGGGTGAACAAATTACTGTTGAGCAATTGACATAATTGAGCATAGTTATGAGAATATCTAGGCATGATCATGTATATAGGCATCACGTCCGTGACAAGTAGATCGAAACGATTCTGCATCTACTACTATTACTCCACTCATCGACCGCTATCCAGCATGCATCTAGAGTATTAAGTTAAAAACAGAGTAACGCTTTAAGAAAGATGACATGATGTAGAGAGATAAATTCATGCAATATGAAATAAACCCCATCTTGTTATCCTCGATGGCAACGATACAATACGTGTCTTGATGCCCCTTCTGTCACTGGGAAAGAACACCGCAAGATCGAACCCAAAGCTAAACACTTCTCCCATGGCAAGAACTACCAATCTAGTTGGCCAAACCAAACGAATAATTCGAAGAGACTTGCAAAGATAACCAATCATACATAAAAGAATTCAGTAAAGATTCAAATATTGTTCATAGATAGACTTTATCATAAACCCACAATTCATCGGTCTCAACAAACACACCGCAAAAAGAAGATTACATCGAATAGATCTCCACAAGAGAGGGGGAGAACATTGTATTGAGATCCAAAAAGAGAGAAGAAGCCATCTAGCTAATAACTATGGACCCGAAGGTCTGAGGTAAACTACTCACACTTCATCGGAGAGGCTATGATGATGTAGAAGCCCTCCGTGATGATGGCCCGCTCCGGCGGAGTTTCGGAACAGGCCCCAAGATGGGATCTCGTGGATACAGAAAGTTGCGGCGGTGGAATTAGGTTTTCGGCTCTGTATTTGTTCGTTTGGGGGTACGTGGATATATATAGGAGGAAGAAGTATGTCGGGCACGCCCTAGGGGGGCGCCCCCACCCTTGTGACCGCCTCTTCGATGCCTTGGCGTAGGGTCCAAGTCTCCTGGGTCTTATCTGGTGAGAAAATCACGTTCCAAAAAGGATTTTTCTATTTGGACTCCGTTTGATATTCCGTTTCTTCGGAACACTGAAATAGGCAAAAAACAGCAATTCTGGGCTGGGCGTCCGGTTAATAGGTTAGTCCCAAAAATAATATAAAAGAGGAAAATAAAGCCCAATATAGTCCAAAACAGTAGATAATATAGCATGGAGCAATCAAAAATTATAGATACATTGGAGACGTATCAGGCATGCCCAAGCTTAATTCCCGCTCGTCCTCGAGTAGGTAAATGATAAAAAGAGAATTTTTGATGCGGAGTGCTACTTGGCATAATTTCAATGCAAAATTTCTTAATTGTGGTATGGATATTCAGATTAGAAAGATTCAAGACAAAAGTTCATATTGACATAAAGAATAATAACACTTCAAGCATACTAATAAAGCAATTATGTCTTCTCAAAATAACATGGCCAAAGAAAGTTATCGCTACAAAATCATATACTCTGGCTATGCTCTATCTTCACCACACAAAGTATTTAAATCATGCACAACCCCGATGACAAGCCAAGCAATTGTTTCATACTTTAACTTTTTCAAAACTTTTTCGGTCTTCACGCAATACATGAGCGTGAGCCATGGATATAGCACTTAGGTGGAAGATAGTCTCACATCAACTAGGCGTATCAACGGGCTATGGAGATGCCCATCAATAGATATCAATGTGAGTGAGTAGGGATTTCCATGCAACGGATGCACTAGAGCTATAAGTATATGAAAGCTCATCAAAAGAAACTAAGTGGGTCTGCATCCAACTTGCTTGCTCATGAAGACCTAGGGAATTTTTAGGAAGCCCATCATTGGAATATACAAGCCAAGTTCTATAATGAAAAATTCCCACTAGTATATGAAAGTGACATAACGAGAGACTCTCTATCATGAGGATCATGGTGCTACTTTGAAGCACAAGTGTGGTAAAAGGATAGTAACATTGTCCCTTCTCTCTTTTTCTCTCATTTTTTATTTGGGCCTTTCCTTTTTTATGGCCTCTTTTCTTTTCTCTTTTTTTATTTTCGTCTGGAGTCTCATCCCGACTTATGGGGGAATCATAGTCTCCATCATCCTTTCCTCACTTGGGACAATGCTCTAAAAAAATGATGATCATCACACTTTTATTTTCTTATAACTCAACAATTACAACTCGATACTTAGAACAAATATGACTCTATATGAATGCCTCCGGCGGTGTACCGGGATATGCAATGAATCAAGAGTGACATGTATGAAAGAATTATGAACGGTGGCTTTGCCACAAATACGATGTCAACTACATGATCATGCTAGCAATATGACAATGATGGAGCGTGTCATAATAAACGGAACGGTGGAAAGTTGCATGGCAATATATCTCGGAATGGCTATGGAAATGCCATGATAGGTAGGTATGGTGGCTGTTTTGAGGAATGTATATGGTGGGTGTATGATACCGGCGAAAGGTGCGCGGTATTAGAGAGGCTAGCAATGATGGAAGGATGAGAAAGAGTGTGTATAATCCATGGACTCAACATTTGTCATAAAGAACTCATATACTTATTGCAAAAATTTAGAAGTTATCAAAGCAAAGTATTACGCGCATGCTCCTAGGGGGATAGATTAGTAGGAAAAGACCATCGCTCATCCCCAACCGCCACTCATAAGGAAGACAATCAATAAATAAATCATGCTCCGACTTCATCACATAACGGTTCACCATACGTGCATGCTACGGGAATCACAAACTTCAACACAAGTATTCTTTAAATTCACAACTACTAAACTAGCATGACACTAATATTATCACCTCCATATCTCAGAACAATTATCATGCTTCAATCTTCTCTTAGTATTCAACGCACACAAAAGAAAATTTCACAAATCTTGAACACCAAGCATATTATTATTAGGCAAATTACCATGCTATTAAGACTCTCAAAATAATTTAAGTGAAGCATGAGAGATCAATAGTTTCTTTAAAACAAACCACCACCATGCTCTAAAAGATCTAAGTGAAGCACATAGAGCAAAATTATAACGCTCAAAAGATATAAGTGAAGCAGATAGAGCAAAACTACATAGTTCAAAAGATATAAGTGAAGCACATAGAGTATTCTATCAAATTCCAATTCATGTATGGCTCTCTCAAAAGGTGTGTACAGAAAGGATGATTGTGGAACACTAACAAACAAAGACACAAATAATACAAGACGCTCCAAGCAAAACACATATCATGTTGATGAATAAAAATATAGCTCCAAGTAAATTACCGATGGAAGTGGACGAAAGAGGGGATGCCTTCCGGGGCATCCCCAAGCTTTGACTTTTTGGTGTCCTTGGATTATATTGGGGGTTCCATGGGCATCCCCAAGCTTAGGCTCTTGCCACTCCTTGTTCCATAATCCATCAAAAGAATTCACCCAAAACTTGAAAACTTCACAACACAAAACTCAATAGAAACCTCGTAAGCTCCGTTAGAGAAAGAAAACAAAAGACCACTTCAAATTACTGTAATGAACTCATTATTTATTTATATTGGTGTTAAACCTACTGTATTCCAACTTCTCTATGGATCATACCCTCCAATACTAGCCATAGATTCATCAAAATAAGCAAACAACACACGAAAAACAGAATCTGTCAAAAACAGAACAGTCTGTAGTAATCTGTAACTAACGCAAACTTATGGAACCCACAAAATTCTACCAAAATTATACCACCTATACAATTTGTTTATTGATCAGCAGCAATTGGAATAAATATTTTATCACATCCTGATGATTTTTAATAATTCGGCCACTGAACGCAAAGTTTCTGGAAATTACAGCAAGATCAAATAACTATCATCCAAGAAGATCCAATAGGTCTAGCTTGGCACAAACACTAATTAAAACTCAAAACCACATCTGAACAGAAGGTAGATGCGTTATTTATTCCCTAACAGAAGAAAAACACAAAAAACTAAAAATAAAATTGGGTTGCCTCCCAACAAGCGCTATCGTTTAACGCCCCTAGCTAGGCATAAAAGTGAGGATAGATCTAGGTATTGCCATCTTTGAAAGGCAATCCATAAGTGGCTCTCATGATAGTTTCATATGGCAATTTTATTTTCTTTCTTGGAAAGTGTTCCATGCCCTTTTTTAATGGAAATTGGAATCTAATATTCCCTTCCTTCATATCAATAATCGCACCAACCATTCTAAGGAAAGGTCTACCAAGAATAATAGGGTAAGAAGTATTGCAAATCGGAGTGCTAAGTAAATCATTATTATTGGTATTGGTGAAGTCACACAATTTGGTAGTATCTTGAGCCATCACGACAAACAAGCAATCCAACACACGAGCAAACAAAAGGCAAGCGAGAAAAAGGCAAACAGAGAAGGAGAAGGAGAAGGAGAAAGAGAGGGCGAATAAAACGGCAAGGGTGAAGTGGGGGAGAGGAAAACGAGAGGCAAATGACAACTAATGTAATGCGGGAGATAAGGATTGTGATGGGTACTTGGTATGTTGACTTTTTGCGTAGACTCCCCGGCAACGGCGCTACAAATTCTTCTTGCTACCTCTTGAGCTTGCGTTGGTTTTCCCCGAAGAGGAAAGGATGATGCAGCAGAGTAGCGTAAGTATTTCCCTCAGTTTTTGAGAACCAAGGTATCAATCCAGTAGGAGGCCACGTGCAAGTCCCTCGTACCTACACAACACAAAGAGCTCAACGCAACCAACGCGATTAGGGGTTGTCAATCCCTTCATGGTCACTTACGAAAGTGAGATCCGATAGATAATATTTTTCGTATTTTTTGTATAGAGATGCAAGTAAAAAGTAAAAGACAAAGTAAAAAGCAAAGCAAGTTTAGAGTGATGGAGATTGATATGATGAGAATAGACTCGGGGGCCATAGGTTTCACTAGTGGCTTCTCTCAAGAGCATAAGTATTCTACGGTGGGTGAACAAATTACTGTTGAGCAATTGACAGAATTGAGCATAGTTATGAGAATATCTAGGCATGATCATGTATATAGGCATCACGTCCATGACAAGTAGATCGAAACGATTCTGCATCTACTACTATTACTCCATTCATCGACCGCTATCCAGCATGCATTTAGAGTATTAAGTTAAAAACAGAGTAACGCTTTAAGCAAGATGACATGATGTAGAGAGATAAATTCATGCAATATGAAATAAACCCCATATTGTTATCCTCGATGGCAACGATACAATACGTGTCTTGCTGCCCCTTCTGTCACTGGGAAAGAACACCGCAAGATCGAACCCAAAGCTAAACACTTCTCCCATGGCAAGAACTACCAATCTAGTTGGCCAAACCAAACGGATAATTCGAAGAGACTTGCAAACATAACCAATCATACATAAAAGAATTCAGAGAAGATTCAAATATTGTTCATAGATATACTTTATCATAAACACACAATTCATTGTTCTCAACAAACACACCGCAAAAAGAAGATTACATCGAATAGATCTCGACAAGAGAGGGGGAGAACATTGTATTGAGATCCAAAAAGAGAGAAGAAGCCATCTAACTAATAACTATGGACCCGAAGGTCTGAGGTAAACTACTCACACTTCATCGGAGAGGCTATGATGATGTAGAAGCCCTCCGTGATGACGGCCCTCTCCGGCGGAGCTCCGGAACAGGCCCCAAGATGGGATCTCATGGATACAGAAAGTTGCGGCGGTGGAATTAGGTTTTTGGCTCCGTATCTGTTCGTTTGGGGGTACGTGGATATATATATATATAGGAGGAAGAAGTACGTCGGTGGAGCTTCGAGGGGCCCACGAGGCTAGGGGCACGCCCTAGGGGGGGCGCCCTCCACCCTCGTGACCGCCTCTTCGATGCCTTGGTGTAGGGTCCAAGTCTACTGGGTCTTATCTGGTGAGAAAATCACGTTCCAAAAAGGATTTTTCTGTTTGGACTCCGTTTGATATTCCGTTTCTTCGAAACACTCAAATAGGCAAAAAACAACAATTCTGGGCTGGGCCTCCGGTTAATAGCTTAGTCCCAAAAATAATATAAAAGTGGAAAATAGAGCCCAATATAGTCCAAAACAATAGATAATATAGCATGGAGCAATAAAAAAATTTAGATACGTTGGAGACGTATCAATAACCTGGCTGCCTCTAGGACTCTGGCAGGGAGCTCCGTAATAGGAGAGAGTCCGGTGGGTTTCGGACTGCCATCTTTGGATGAGGTGGTCTGCCCTGGATCTAAGGCCAGGGCAGGGGCGATAGTTTATTTTTGAACGGAGCCTGATGGTGGATCCGACGGGTTTTGTTCTTGCGAATGAGGAGCAGTCGGGGCCGAGAACCCTTTGAAGATTAAGTCTCCTCGGATATCAGCGATGTAATTCAGGCTTCCAAACCTGATCTTATGACTAGGGGCATAGCTGTTGATCTGTTCAAAGTGGCCAATTGAATTGGCACGCAGAGTGAAGCCGCCAAACACAAAAAGCTGACCAGGGAAGAAAGTCTCCCTGGAAAAAGCATCGTTGTTGATGATCGAATGAGTCGTCGAACATTCTGCCGATGACAAAGTGGAACTCTTAATGAAAGCACCAATGTCAGTGTCAAAACCGGCCGATCTCGTGTAGGGGGTACCGAACTGTGCGTCTAAGGATCGAAGGTAATAGGAGACAAAGGGGACACAATGTTTACCCAGGTTCGGGCCCTCTTAATGGAGGTAAAACCCTACTTCCTTCTTGATTGACTTTGATGAGTATAGGGGTTACAAGAGTTGATCTACCTCAAGATCGTAATGGCTAAACCCTAGATGTCTAGCCTATGGAAATTCTAATAGCCTCTACGGACTAAACCCTCCGGTTTATATAGACACCGGAGGGGCCTAGGGTTGTACAGAGTCGGTTCATAGAGGAAGGAAAGTACATATCCAGAACCCAATCTTGCCATCCACTAATGGAGAGTCCTATTAGGACACGGGGGAAAGTCTTCTACCTTGTATCTTCACGGCCCATTAGTTCGGCTCATATCACACAGCCCCGACACCCGAGGACCCCCTAATCCAGGACTCCCTTAGCGGGGAGGGGGGTCACGACCCCCCC
>NC_041390.1:587428956-587431742 GCF_002162155.2 Triticum dicoccoides
TTGGCCTTGCGCTAACGCACGTAGTGCGCTTGGTTAACACGCGTAGTGCGACTATTCTATTTTCCAACCCCTAGCACGCACGCAACCCCAGAGCCACACCCCTAAGATAGACAGGGGGCGACGGGGTGTGACGACCCCCTAAAGCCTGGTAAAAAAAGGAAAGCTGTGTCGAAAAAAGAACTTAGCCATGATGCAGTTCAGTTATACACCTAAATGTAGTGCCATTCTACAAAAAAGTAGCCCTGGCCACATGTAAAAACAAAAAAATACATATATAATATTTATATAAAATAAAACACACATTGTTTCATCCATATACGCTGCTGCGAAAAGCAGACGATACACAAGGACAGAAAAGTAGCCTTTTCATACAAATTTTCTACCTTAGATAGCACACAGTACACACCATAACCCTAGCCTTGTCCATACACATGCCTTTAAACAGAAAATATGACAAATGATTGTTACTACGACTGCGACAGGGAAGTAAGCCTGAGGCTTGCAATCAGATCTCGTAGCTCAGGCGACATTTCTTCATAATACAACATGTTTAAAGGATTGAACAACAACTGGAAAAGGTACCCCGCCTTCCAATCTTCAACAGCAGGCTAAAAAAAATAAAAAATGCAGATCAGTGATTTAAAAAAGGTTGTCATAAGAACGAAAAGTGAAAAAATTAAAAACTAAAAACGATAACAAAAAAGAAGAAACATATAAGGTATTACATTGGATTTGACAATTCTGTCGACTAGACGCACGCCGTCATACACCTGCGCCAACCTCAGAACATAGATTCCACACTCGTTTTGTCCCTGCGCTGGCACGACCGGGTAAGAGGGCTTCTCTGCCAATCTAACCTAGTCAGGGTGATTCTTAGAGTTATAGAACTTTTCACCATAAATCGTCTTCAACAACTGAGTCATCCTCCTCATCTGGCAAAAGGTGAAAAGGCAGCGCAAAGTAAAAAAACGCACATCACAGATCAATAACTATCAGACGAAGCAAACATACAAGTTCTTCTCAATGTTTAGACAATAATCTTTTAAATGCATGTGAGGTCATTTCATTTTATCACTCTTTTACACAGATTGGTATGTGGGAGAAAATGCAGTTCTGTCTCGCATATCTTGCAGTGCGCTATATTAACAAGTGTGGTGCTATGTCTACTAACAATGCATGTGCAGTTTAAAAAATATATGCAGTAGGAGAAACACAAAAAAGCTTTGCACTTGGCTAAAAAAGTGACATACCACTTCAGTGCAATCTGAGTGGTAGTCAGTCCTGTGCCACTTTGTCATCAAATCAGGATGACCAGTGTACTTCCTAGTGTCATGGATATCAATGGTCTAGTGATGCTGGTTCATCATGTGTAAGGCATAATGACCATCCTTGGAGCGCGGCATTATAATCTTTTGCATCAAAAAACAAATGAAATGAAAGCTCATTCTACACGTAGTGTTAGGACAACTGCTTCAAATAACAATAAAAAGAAATGCAAAAAGAAGAAAATAAATGATGGAAAACAATGGCCTTACCAGTTTTGCGTCCAATAGGTTTTCATCGCCAACAAAAACCTTGAACTTCTTAACCGGATCTTCTAAATCAAATGGGCTATGCACAACTGGCAACACAGGGTATCCTTCCCTCATATTTCTTCACATGGGTTTCCATTTGAAGAACATACTGCATAGAAAATGAACAAATAGGACATGAAAAAAGAATAAAACATGCATGCATGCATGGACATAAAAATTCAGTACAAGAGAAAAAAATGCACCAAAGCAAAAAAAACATGCCAACAGACACATTTACCGTGATAAATAAAGGTGAAAGTAGCACACGTTCACCAGAACGATAAACTAAACTCATTTCAGGGTCTTGCTTCCAGTACTTAATGACAAAATCCATGAGATACAAGTCCATGCAAGCTCCTTTGCCAAATGTATCATAGATATAGTCAACTTTGACTGTATCGACATCACCAAAAGCATTATTCAACATCAAGAACATGTTGCTAAAGTAAACATACATAGATGGGATCAAAAAATAAAGTTAAAAACAAAACACACAAAAAGGATGAAGGGCCCACACATAAAACTTACTCATTGTATTGGGTTACAAAATCTTGGCTGAGAATGAGATCCTTTAGTATCCTCGCCTCATCAATATATTTGAACCTCGGAGGCCTCACTTTGTCTAAAGAGCCTCTCAACTTAAAAGCACTCTCACCCGCCCTCTTATTTGAAAATACTTGAGCCTCATCTACAGGGGGACGATTGATATCTTGCTGCACTCCTACACTACTAGGGAAAACCTTATACACAACATCTTAGCAGTAGCGATGGACAAAATCATGCGCTACTCCTACTTAGTAGCAGCGCCCGTAAATAAACCGCGCTACTGCTATAACTTTAGCAGTAGCGCGTACTAGCAAAAGGCGCTGCTGCTATGTTTGAACTGGGCGCACATGGCTAGCCCAACTTAGCAGTAGCGCGTATCCTCGTACAGCGCTACTGCTATTCTCCTTAGTTGTAGCTCTTTTCTCGCACACGCGCTACTATTAACCCTACCTTATCCTCCCCACCCGGCCGACCCTCTCTCACTCACTCTCCCTCTCAGTCACTCTCGCCCGCGCCGATACCCGTTGTCCGCCGCCGCCGCCGCCGTCGTCCGTCCTCCACCGAGGTACTCCCTCCTTCCCTCCCTCCTCCTCCCACCGCACCCTCCTCCTCCCACCGCGCCCTCCTCCCTCTGCCTCCGACCGCCCCCTCCTCCCTCCTCCCACC
>NC_041390.1:587431900-587449329 GCF_002162155.2 Triticum dicoccoides
CCCCCTCCCCCTCCGCCCTCCTCCCTCCCTCCCTTGTGTCTGTTCTTGCAAATTGTAGGTAATTTACATGTAGATTTTAGAATGTAGACATTGTAGAATGTAGGCTTTTTAATAGAATAATTTTTGTTGACTATTTTAGGTGTTTTTAATAAAATATAAGAAAATTTAGGGTAGAACTAGGGTAGTAGAATTTATAGCAAGTGTTTAATAGAAATAGTTTATTTATTAAGTGATTAATATAACTAGTTTATTTATATTAAGTGATTAATAGAGCTAGTTTATTTAGTAAGTGCTTAATATAACTAGTTTATTTATAGTAAGTGCTTAATAGAACTAGTTTATTTAGTAAGTGTTTAAAATTATTAGTAAGTAAATTAATAAACTAGTTGAACTAGTTTAGTTTTAGTTGAACTAGTTTAGTAAGTAAATTAATAAACTAGTTGAACTAGTTGAATTAATAGAACTAATGTATTTTTAGTAGGAAAATTAATATAACTAGTTAAACTACTTTATTTTTAGAAATAACTAGTTTTTTTTCTATTTATAGTATGTTTACATTTAGTAAGAGCTAGTTTAATTAATAGAACTAGTTGAACATGTCATATTTGTTGTTATTTTTTCTTTTAAGCAATTATTCGGGGTGTATTAGTGATAACCTATAGGGTTTTTGCTTTTGCAGAAATCAAGGAGCCACTCTATCATCCCCGCCGTCGTCCCCGTCACCGACCCCCTCCGACCTCGAGGTGAGACCAGCCAAATCTCCATGTCAATATGAGTCCTATAAGATATATATGATGTAGATAAAAACATGTATATCCTGTGTTGCTCAGATAGGATATGTGGTTGCCCAAGTGGCCGGTCATGTTCAGGTTACACCTCCGAGTGGCCTATGTTTTGCCGGAGTCTTGATTAATTTCTGTTCCGGCAAATTTCAAGTGCTCGATATGTCCTTTTTTAGAAAAGGTCATGCCGGATTTTTCCGTGAACTCTGGCATGACTTGTGCTAGAATATGTAGGAAATATCGAGTGGCCTGGATTTTCTCGAAAAATAATGATCTAATTTAGGTTTTTTAGTACATATATTTAATTGTACAAGTTTAATCTTTGAATTATGAACGCAGGAAATGTCGTACTCGGATGACGAAAGTCTCCCGGGGGAGTGCAGCTGGTGCCACGATGATCGAGGTCTGTCTGACAGGTGCCCTCACCTGGACGATGATTGGCGCTTCAGCATTAAGCTCGAGGAGACCTTCGACGTTGAAACGGTACGAAACGACGACAAGTGTTTTTTTCGTAATTAAGCACGAGTTCAACTATTTCAACGTCTAATTTTCATCTTTTACAATTCGACTAGCTTATCCCATGCCATGCAAGATGCTATGTCTTGGAGAGGATGGGTGTCGGTGTCAAAATCGGCGTATCTCGGGTAGGGGGTCCCGAACTATGCGTCTAAGGCGGATGGTAACAGGAGGCAGGGGACATGACGTTTACCCAGGTTCGGGCCCTCTCGATGGAGGTAATACCCTACTTCCTGCTTGATTGATCTTGATGATATGAGTATTACAAGAGTTGATCTACCACGAGATCATAGAGGCTAAACCCTAGAAGCGAGCCTATGGTATGATTGTTGTCTGTCTTACGGACTAAACCCTCAGGTTTATATAGACACCGGAGGGGGCTAGGGATACACAGAGTCGGTTACAAAGGAGGAGATCTACATATCCATATTGCCAAGATTGCCTTCCACGCAAAGGAGAGTCCCATCCGGACACGGGACGGAGTCTTCAATCTTGTATCTTCATAGTCCAACAGTCCAGCCAAAGGATATAGTCCGGCTGTCCGAGGACCCCCTAATCCAGGACTCCCCCAGTAGCCCCTGAACCAGGCTTCAATGACGATGAGTCCGGCGCGCAGATTGTCTTTGGCATTGCAAGGCGTGTTCTTCCTCCGAATACTCCATAGAAGATTTTGAACACAAAAATAGTGTCCGGCTCTGCAAAATAAATTCCACATACCACTGTAGAGAGAATAATGTTTCCACAAATCTAATCTGCTGACAGCTCTTCATAATGTGACGTTCTGCCATGGTCAGGTCATGACGAACCGTTTTTCCGGGCCTGCCACTGCATGAGTTGCGAGGCGATTTTATTGGCACGTCCTGTCGAAGCAGAGATCGTGTCCCTCTTTTCACGGGATTCTCATCAATATGGGCGTGGGTAACCCAATCATGCCTTCTTGGTATGACCCCTCGATTTTAGGCAAGTTCCAATCGGTCACGCGGGGGGCGCTTGATATTCATCCTCTTTATAAAGAGGCCAATGCCTGTCCTTTTCTTCTCACGCTCGATCCTACCCTTCCCCCACCTTGAATTCCAACACCCAAGGCCCGGGCCTGAGCACTTCGGACCTTCAGTCATGTCCGGATCCAACCTTCAAGGCCGGTGGATGGCCTCCTCTATAATAGAGGAGGGCATCAAGAAGCTGAGAGAAGCCAGGTATCTGACCGCCGAAATTGCACACAGGCTGCCTGCTCAAGAGCAGGTCATCCCCACTACTGAACCCAATGAGAGTGTTGTATTTATTTCCCACTTCCTCCGAGGGCTAGGCTTTAATCTTGATCTCATTGTTAGAGGGCTTATGTTCTACTACGGGCTCGATTTCCATGATCTGGCTCCGGATTCCATCCTTCACATCTCGTCATTCATCGTTGTGTGTGAAGCCTTTCTCCGCATCACCCCACACTTCACCTTATGGCTCAAGACCTTCAATGTAAAGCCGAGGATGATCGATGGGCGACACGCAGAGTGCGGAGGCGTCATAATAAGCAAAGGCGCCAACGCTCCATGGCCAAAGGGTTCCTTCCCAGAGACATCCAAGTTATGGCAGCGGGAGTGGTTTTATATCACAGCTCCCCGAAGTACCAAGTGGGCAGCCGCCCCCATCTTCTATCCGAGCCCTTCGCCACAATTGGCGTCATGGGTTAACAAGGGGCTGGACTGGGGGCCAGCTAATGATGTGCTGACATTGCAGAGTCGCATCCAAGATCTCCTCAAGAGAGATGTCAGCCTTGTAAAGGTAATGCAAGTCATGCTAGTTCGTCGGATCCAGCCATGCCAATGTCAATCCCTCCGTATGTGGGAGTTCAACCCGGAAGGACCACGAACTATTCAGCAATTCTTCAGCGTGACGCTCGAAGAGATGTATGGATTGTTCCTCAAATCACGAATAAAGTGTCCGGATACCACCGAGGGTGCGGGCCTGAACTGCAATCGTCCAGACACCCAAGTAAGTAATTCCGTGGCCGAACACGTCGTCTCTTTATTTATCATAACATTATTCTGAAAAAGCCGGTCTTTGACCAGGACTGGATAAAAAAGGCGAAGATGATCAGGTGCTCGGCCCCCTTCCTGAAGACTCACCGGATCCTGTACTAGCCAGGATGCTAGAGCTTGCATCGTATAAAGCGCCATCTGGAGAAGATAATGGGAGGAACTAAGAGGCCGAAAGCGAGGCTCACTCATTATTCATCCAAACCGGGGGAATTAGTGCCTCCGCAAAGGAGGATAACCGGGGGGAAGAATCTAAAATTCCCCCTCACCAAGGAAGGAAGAGGGCCGCCTCTAAAGACTTGGAAACAATGATTTCCAAACGAGGGAAGAACCCTTTGTCAGGGCGCCCTACCCCGAAGGGCATCCTTACCGCACAGTACCCGCAAGTAAACAAAAGAAGTTTATAGTAAATATGCCCTGCTTTATTTTTTAGAACAATAACCGAGACGTGTGTCTTGCAGTTCGGGTCGTTTCCCTGCTCGACAAAGTTCGTCTTTGGGGAATCTTCTTCCAGAGATGATGGAGAGCGAAATGCCTCACCGTGCCTCCCCTCTTCATGAGGCGGGCGACCCTGAGGTGTCGTCACGGAGGATTTCATATTCGGCTCCTAAGGAGAGCCATAAAAAGAGTCCGGCATTGTCCGGCGTACGACCGGACGCACTGATGAATCTGCTGGAGCAAGCGGCTATCTCAGAGGCGCATCGTACTCTAATGGGTAGGGTGTGTGAGAGAATTTCATCCACCGAAAGTGGGTTGCATGAAGCTTTTATGAGCTTCCTAAGAGGCTTTGAGGTATGCAAAGTAATATATATTTTTGATGGTACCGCACACACTAGGTGTGCCCTATGCAGACAGTAGCCCCTGAGACTCTGGTTGCCGTCAAATGGCGGCAAACAGGGGATCATAGTCCCAGGTAATGATCATGCTGCTTTGATGTGTAGGTGGTTGAGGGTTCGGTGGATAGCCGAACTGGTGAGTTTGTCGAACTAAAGCGGCAACTTGATATGGCAGATGCCGACATCGTTCTTGTGAACAAGCGGCTTGACGAGGCACAGGGTATGTATTCTCCAGTGGTCAACATATATTAAGAGGAGCATGATGCTAGTATCTGTAATGTGTTGTGACTGCAGATGGATCTGCCGCTGTGGAGACCCTTTGGGCGGAACTTGCCCGAGCCAAGGAACAAGCCAGGAAGAGTGATGCGGCCGCCCTGAAGGCGGTCGAAGAGCTAAGAGCCGAACAGGCTGCGCATTGTCAGAGCAAAGAGAAAATAGCCAAGATGGTTGTTGATTTGAAAGATGCCACGATCGTTATGAGCTTCTTGAGAAGGAAAGCCAAGCAAAGACGGCGGGCCTGGAGAAAGCCAAGGTAGTAGCCTAGGAAGCTCGCTCTAAATTCAGAGCGACGAAGGAGGAGCTATGTTAAGCCGTAGATATTGAGGCTGGGAAGCCCTTTTTCTTGCGGGCGAAGTTTGGAGATCCTAAGTATGCCCTTCTGGATCAATTATGGAGTTCTCCAGACGCGTACTTGGATTTGGCAGCGAGTGTTGCTGATGCGACAGAGTATTTCAAAGACCAAAAAGATCGCAAAGCGGAGAAGCTGTTTTGGTCGCAGTTCAATGCTCCAGCACGTCCGCTGCTGCTAAATGAGCAAATGGCTGAGTGGGCCGAGCTCCATAGGTTGTCCGGGCTTGCCATGAGGTCTGTTGTCGATCACCTTTGGCCGTAAGGACCAAGGCCGAATAGTTATTTTAGCTTGGTGCAATGGTTCCTTGGTGTTGTGGCGCATATCGATGCTGTGAAGAGGTCGGCGTGCATAGAGGGTGCGCGGATGGCTCTTGCCCGTGTCAAGACATGCTGGGCAGAGATGGATGCCACCGCTATTGCAACACAGAGTTCAGGCGTAGGTCGGGTAGTGGCCGAGCATTATTTTGAAGAAGTCATAGAAGGCGATCGTTTAATAGAGGCTGAGTGCTCGAAGGGTATCATGTTTTAGTGACATGTATCCCAATTTTAAGAACAATGCTTTTTAAATTATAAAGGCTGTGTTTATACTTTTGCCTGAAATTATTATTATGCCTCCTGTGCGGTTGTTTATGTACATATATATGTAACCTGAAAGTTTGCAGTCGTCGGCTTCAGCCCCCACGCATATAATGCGAGGGTGTTCGCAAAAAACGCGTGTTCACACTTGATCCAACGTCTTGGTCCATTGAGGAGGTGGTAGCGTAGTGAACGAGGCAATTGGACTATATTGCTTTAACACTTTCACTTAATCATAGGAGTATGACAGTGGGGCTACTATATAGCCCTTGGTACTTCCACGTCTATTCAAATACGGTGCGCGTGCTTACATGACCAAGAAAACCGGTCCTTCGTTAATGCGGAGGAATCCCAAAGATTCTGATGAGTCATTGAGTGGTTGACTAGTCTCGCGTTTTATCATGACAGTTAGTTTTCGGCTTTCTCAACGGAGGTGCTCGTCCAGATGAACCAAGGCACAATCGTAGTAGTTCTCCCAGCGCTACCTTAGCCGATATAGCGGAACGTAAGGTACCAAAACATGGGAGCCGGGCAAACCCAACATTTGACGAAAGACATGATTCGGAGCTGATGCATATAAGGACAAACTCGTGACGCCGAACACTCCCTAAGGTATTCGGACTTTACAACATATACTGGGCTGAGTAACGCCCTCGATAATGAACCCTGAAGTTCCAGGTTTGAGCATTGGTCTGACGTGGCGAAATGCCAATAACGCCATAATCCCTCTCGGTTGTGTTTAAGTATCCGGAGGGTGTGAAGCAACAAGAGCCAGTAAGAAAGGTTTACACAGGGTCTTAATCTAAAGAGAAACCTTTGAGCGGGGCCCTGCTGCACGTCTGCGCCTATGTCTCTGTTGTCCCGTATCCTGAAAGGGTGTAGCACGATTATCATCTATAAAAGAGAAAAATCCAGCCCAAAGTCCGCGTGTAAGGAAAGAAAAAATTGGTTATTCTTAGTAAACCGTTAGAATGTGAAATATATATTGTGTTAATACGGTCAAGCCAAACTGTCGCCCTTTTTACATGCGGGAAGGCCCTGGTACCGCCTATGGGGGTATATCCGTCAAACCCTCATATTTTATCTAAGCTGTTACAGCTAGTGATGCGCCAGACTCGTCTAGCCGTGTCCGTGATCTTGATGACCGATTGTTTATGTATGTTGGCGAGGTCGTTTAGTGGTCGGCCGCTAAGGCCACCGCATATTCTTCCGCGCATAAGGAACGCTCAGTGTTTCCGCTAACTATGATGATGCCGCGTGGACCGGGCATTTTTAGCTTGAGATAAGCATAATGCGGTACTGCGTTAAAACGAGCGAAGGCCGTTCTTCCGAGTAATGCTTGATAGCTGCTTCGGAATGGAGCGATGTCGAAGGTTAACTTTTCCCTTCAGATGTTGTCAGGGGAACCGAAAACAACCGCTAGTAAGAGGGAGCCTGTGTAGCGGGCCTCTGGGCCTTGTACTACTCCTTTAAAGGAAGTACTGCTTTGGCTAATGCTTGTTGGGTCTATCCCCATTTTGCGGACTGTGTCCTGATATATCAGATTAAGACCTGCCGCCATCCATGAGGACTCGGGTGAGATGGTATCCGTTGATTATTGGGTTGAGCACCAAGGCAGCCGATCCTCCATGTCGGACATTGGTCGGGCTATCCCGGTGATCAAAAGTGATTGGGCAGGTCGACCAAGGGTTGAACTTGGGGGTGATGGGCTCTACGGAGCATACGTCTTGAAGTGCGTGTTTGCTCCTCCTCTTCGTCACGTGAATCATGTTCACCGTTTTGACCTCTGGTGGGACTTTTTCTGTCCCCCAGTGTTTTGCTGGCGAGGCTCGTCCTCGTCTTCACTTGGTGTCTCCCTCCCCTTGTGTTCGGCGTTTAGCTTACCGGCCTGCTTGAAGACCTAGCATTCTCTGTGGGTGTGATTTGCAGGTTTATCAGAGGTGCCATGAATCTGACATAGTTTCTCTAGAATCCTATTTAGGCTAGACGGTCCATCTCTGTTGCCTTTAAAACGCTTTTTCCGTTGACCGGGTCGAGAGCCCCTAAATCTGGCATTTACCGCCGTATTGTCTGGGTTGTCTTCATTGTTTCGATGCTTGCTTTTGATGCGTCATGGTTTTCCATTGCCATCCCTGACTTCGGATGTGCCTGGGTCGCTGGTGCTACTACGGACCAGAGCCAACTATCTTCGCCCGCGCAAAAGCGGGTCATATGGCTTGTTAGGGCTGCCATTGTCCTTGGTTTTTCCTGGCCGAGGTGTCTGGCAAGCCATTCATCCCGGATACTGTGTCTGAAAGCTGCTAAGGCTTCGGCGTCCAGGTAATCGACAATTTGATTCTTCTTAGTGAGGAATCTGTTCCAAAGCTTCCGGGCTGACTCTCTGGGTTGTTGAATTATATGACTAAGATCGTCTGCGTCCGGAGGTCGGACATAACTCCCTTGAAAATTAGCCCTAAAAGCATCTTCAAGCTCCTCCCAACTTCCAATTGAATTTTCGGGGAGGCTCTTCAGCCAGTGCCGAGCTGGTCCTTTCAGCTTGAGGGGCAAGTATTTGATGGCGTGGAGATCGTCTTCGCGAGCCATATGGATATGGAGGATGAAGTCCTCAATCCAGACCCCAGGGTCTATCGTTCCGTCGTACGCCTCTATGTTCACGGGTTTGAATCCCTCTGGAAATTCGTGATCCAGCACCTCATCGGTGAAACATAGGGGGGGGTGCGGCACCCCTGTATTTGGATGTGTCCTGGCGTTCAGACGGTTGTAGTGTTTGGTTTTGATTGCGCGCTGGAGCACGCTTCCTAGATCCATAGATGGATCTGGTCACACCAGCTTTGTGATGTAAGTCCTTATGTGGATCGTGTGCAGGCTTGTGTGCGGCCTTGTTAGCCGCCCTATCCCGTCCACGAGGTGGTTGATCCGACTGATCGGCCGTTTTATTTTTCAGCTGTATAGGCTCTAAAGCCTCGTCATCGAATTCAGGTAGGAGCTTGCTCTTTGGATAGCTCTTTGTGTGGCGACTGCCGCCGTATTTTTCTTCAATGTCAAGCACTTTGTTCCATCTGCTGTAGAGCGTATTCTGCGCGGCCTTAAGCCTTTGCTTCTACTTCTTCAGACTCCTCGCCGTGGCAATAAGCCTTCTATGGAGGTTCTTGTTCCAAGTGCCCTTCTGGGATGACGTGTGCATCGTCGTCCGCACTCTTTTCCTCTCCGGAGAGAGGCTGATGAGCTTTATCTTCGGCGTCGTTGTGATCGGACAGTGGCTCCATATTATTTTCGCCGTCCGCTGGTTCATCCCGCTCTATCGCTGGATCCGTGTGGTCGTCGTTTCCTTTGGATTCGACCGGTGTGTTATTCTTTCTTGCGTTGTTATCGCTGTTGAGGCGGGATTTAGAGCGGCGCCTACGTCGTCGCTTTGGTTGCTTCTCAAGCGAATTATCCTTCGCTGCATCCTTCCGTCCCTCGTCGTTGTTTTCGTTGGGTGTATCCACCATGTATATGTCATGTGATGAAGTGGCTGTCCAGCGCCCTGGGGGCGATGGTTCCTGTTCATCTCCTGCATCATCGTCCATGCCATCGATGTCTTCGGAGTCGAAATCAAGCATGTCGGTTAAATCGTCGACAGTGGCTACTAAGTGGGTGGTGGGTGGGTCACGAATTTCTTCGTCATCCGCATCCCCTTCTAGCCAGACATAGTTCGGCCAAGGGTCTCCTGATAGGGAGAGAGACCTTAATGAATTTAGCACATCGCCAAAAGGCGAGTGCTGAAAGATATCCGCGGAGGTAAACTCCATGATGGGCGCCCAATCAGATTCAATGGGCACGGACACAAGCGGCTCGGTCTCCGTGGACGGGGACGAATCCAATGTTCGGCAACACGGGTCTCATAGGAGGTGAAGTCAGTATTCGGCGCTATCGCCACTGAGTGTGCGACCTCCGTGGCGGTGTCCAACCACCCATCCACAGATGGCGCAGTTTGTTCCGGATTGAGGGCCGGAGTAGTTACAGGTGTGATCTCCCGAACACAGTCCGATGGCAGAGCTAAATCATGCTCGTCGTGATTGTGTGACACACCTGATATGGGCTTGAATCCGTCGAAGATCAAATCTCCGCGGATGTCGGCAGTATAGTTTAAGCTTCCAAACCTGACCTGATGGCCAGGGGCGTAGCTTTCGATCTGCTCCAGATGGCCAAAAGGGTTGGCCCGCAGTATGAAGCCGCCGAATACGAAGATCTGCCCGGGGAGAAAAACCTCGCACCGGATCGCATCGCTACCAATGATTGGAGGAGCCATCAAGCCTTTGTCGCGACGACACAGTGGAACTCTCAATGAAAGCACCAATGTCGGTGTCAAGACTGGCGGATCTCGGGTAAGGGGTCCCGAACTATGCGTCTAAGGTGGATGGTAATAGGAGGCGGGGGACACGATGTTTACCCAGGTTCGGGGCCTCTCGATGGAGGTAATACCCTACTTCCTGCTTGATTGATCTTGATGATATGAGTATTACAAGAGTTGATCTACCACGGGATCGTAGAGGCTAAACCCTAGAAGCTAGCCAATGGTATGATTGTTGTTCGTCCTATGGACTAAAACCCCTCCAGTTTATATAGACACCGGGGGGAGCTAGGGTTACACAGAGTCGGTTACAAAGGAGGAGATCTACATATCCCCCTTGCCAAGCTTGCCTTCCACGCCAAGGAGAGTCCCATCCGGACACGGGTCAAAGTCTTCAATCTTGTATCTTCATAGTCTAACAGTCTGGCCAAAGGATATAGTCCGGCTGTCCGAGGGTCCCCTAATCCAGGACTCCCTCAGTTGCCAAAATTGGGAAGCACTTTGCAAAATGTATGGTTTTTACGAGGGTATGATTGTCATCATGGATCTTGGTGATCCTGACATCGAGCAAAACAATATGGACATTTGGGTCCTTGTTGATACGCTTCTGATTCTACCGCTATGTGAGTTTCTCAAACATAGTTATTAACTAATTTATATTGTTTATTTCAAAATAGTTGACAGCTTATTTCCATTGACAGCTTATTTTCATTCTTCAAAGAATGTGCGGAAGATGGTAGACAAAACCCACTACACCGATGGCTCAGAATTAACTTATAAGGAGAAAAATCATATGATCGCATTTTGTACTTTCTTTGAGAATTACAAAATCTATTATTGAACTCCTCCAAATTATGGTGAATACGTGCCACTAGTGCACGTGTTGAACCACGATAACTTCTATGGAGATACCCTGGTAAGATTTTTTACTATTTCGACATCCGTGCATCTTTTGCATACTTCTAAAATTAGTACATCATTGCTAACTACGAAGTTATTACTATGTTTTTCAACAGAAAATCCCGATGGATTGTGTGCCTCATCTAATGTATTACAATGGTCGCCTTGAAGTTATGAACATACAGCCAGGTCATTCTACGGATCTCACCTATGCATATCGGATTTCTGAAACCGGTGAACACATGCTAATCAAAGAGTGGAAAAAATGTTTGGACATTCGTAAGGAGGTTCTTCGAAGAAACATTAAGCGAAAGGCAAGAATTGGAGGCAGGATAATCTGCATTCTCCATAATGGAGAGCCAGGGGCTATCTTGTTTTTTGCTATTTTACCTTAGAGAATATAGTAGGTCCTAAGAGAATGTAGTAGGTCTTATGAGGTACAATATGTTTATTATTGTGTACAATGTGTTAGAGTTGATGATGAGGAGTAGTTGTGATTATGACTAGTGACCAACTAGCTATGTGATGTCTCATCAATGAAAATGATGATCATGAGGTGTTATATGACAATGATGTATTATGATGATAAGTTTTTAATGATATGATGATGATGATATCTTTTATATCATTGCGTGAAAGAACCGCAGATTCATTTCAAGTGGATGTCCATCCACTTGAAACTAGTCCACGGTTCTTTCACTCAATGATGTAATAACTCATTATGATGTAAAAACAATCTCTAAATTGCTGTTGTATGAAAACTTGTATAGAGATGTATGAATACAACATGAAATAAAAAAGAAATAAAATACGGAATAATAGTAGTAGCACGGGCTGGGAGAAGCGCTACTAGTAATTACCAGTAGCGCCGCGTCGAGAAAGCGCTACTACTAAGTCGGTGTAGGAGTAGCGTGGGTTAACCAACGCTACTGCTAACCTTTAGCTGTAGCGCCGTACCAGTAGCGCTCCTGCCCGCGCTACTGATAGTCCTAAAACCCGCGCTGCTGCTAGGCTTTTCCCTAGTGGTGCTAGTCCTAGTGATGCGTTGCACCGGCGTAACAAAATCATCATCATCGACATCGACCACCTCATGCGGAGAGCCGGGTTGAGCAACCTTTCCACCATTAGGTCCAGATGCATCATCTGTGTTCAAACCATCTCTAGCTAAAGAACCAGAATTCTTTGGAGAGATTTCAATGGCACAATCCTCCCTAACTACCTCAGAACCCTACGACTAAAACAATGATGTACAACCTCCATGAAGACACCCATCAAAACCTGATAAGGAGGAGAAAAAACATGGGAACACTCAGCCCAAAAATACAAAACCAAAAACATTAAATGCATCTCAATAATATAAAAAATGCAGTTCACTAAAGAAGAGAATGCAGCCCACTTCTAGAACAATGTAGCCCACTTATCTAGAACAATGCTGCCCACTTGTCTAGAACAATGCAGCCCACTTATAAAGAACAATGTAGCTCACTTGCCTAGAACAATGCACTCATTTGCACCGAATAAATGCAGCTAACTTGTCTACAACAAATGCAACTCACTTACACAATAAATATATAGCCATCCACTGTAAATCACAGATTTCACTAAACACACTAGTAAAATAACCTTAAGCGGAAGCAAGCAGTAGACAAAAATAAATAAGGGAAATAAATAAGTTCACTAAAACAAACTTTATCTGCAAAAATTAAACATGACGAGAACTCAAGGCAACACTTTGTCGATGTGAGCCAACTATAAAGCATGGCCTTTCTGATGTAGCCAATATGCTCCACCCCAAACTGAGCAACCTGACACCATCCCAAGTCTGCAAGAATTGAAACATATATAATCCACAATCATGCCTGCAATAAAAGAACAAAAAACATCAGTTTCACATAATGAAATATAAACGAACAGTTGAGCAGTATGGTGGAGAGGGGCTGTAAGGAACATACCCATTTGGCTGAAATGGGACACCAACATGTTTCAACACAAATCCATCAAGTGTAGGAGGATTTAGCGGCTCATCAGAACTTGAGCTACCTTCTTTCCATGCATGTTTGATATTTTTAACCATCCTCCTAAAAATCATGTTCGCTCCAGAGCTGCCAGGTTTATTGAGCGTGTCAAGAAATTCAAACCGCCTTTCTTTCACATTCAAGGAAACTACACAATAATGACCAACGCCATCCCCCGTCTCTTGCGGATCAAATGTTGCAAACATGACCTGTTGGAAGCAAAAAAAATAAATAAAAGTATTACAAGAACAAGAAACAAAACACTATAAAAACTAGCGCACAAAAATTGTTTTCGACCCATAAAAACATTACTCACTATATCTTTTTTATCAACACGCTCCTCGGCTTTTGAAGAGAACATCATTTTAACACTCCTGCCTATAGTACCACCATGCCAAATACCTAGCTGCCAAAACAAAACCAAAAAGGAGATAGTGCTCAAGCAAACATGTCATCGCACGAAATCGGAAAAGGAAATAAAAAAACAAAACAATTTTTTTGCATGCTTAAACAAATATGGTATGGGACAACCATCGTCGGAGATCCCTTAAACTTATCTACCAGCAATAAAACCCCGAGAACTACAAGGCCTGTAGTGAGCATCCCTTTATCCCAAAAAGATTGAGAAACTTCGCCAATGGTAATATCAGCCGCCTTAGTTTTAAAAGCAATCATGTCCCTGAGTTTTTTATGAAAAACTGAAACATAAGATACTACAAAAATAACAAGAACGAGAAAGGGTAAAGACTGAAATTAGAAAATACATATGAACAAAACAATTTTCAAAAGGCCATACTTCTTCTTTTTGTCCCTCCGAGCCCTTGTAACTTCATCTTTTGAAACTGGATCAATGCTCATTGTATCTTTTCAGAAGAGCTGGATCAATGCTCAACGGTGTCACAATAGGAAGTTCTTCATCTGTAATAAATAGATGAAGTTCACTTAACCAAAAACCAAAAAATGAAGTTCAATATTCTGATAAGGACAATCTGCTAGCTATTTTGAAAATCACCAACAAAAAGGTGAAGTTTCACTTAGCGTTAAACATCTAATGCAGCTATGATAGAAATTAAAAAAATGAATGAGAAAAACTTCAACTTCACTGTTCGAAACAAAACTCTCGCCTTCAGTGCCAGAGTCTTCATGTTGTTGTTCTTCAGAGTTGACAAAAACATTTACTTGGCTAGGTTGTGAAGAAACCACCACAGCCTCACTGGACTTCCCTACTGTAGCAACATCAGCATTCTCTAGATTTACAAAAGTCTGGTCAACCGCAACGTCCTTAGATACTTCAGCTACATGAGGCTCCACTCTAAACACACTAGGAACATCATTGGGCTCCACACAAAAAGGAGAAGGAGCAACTCTACCAGCAGGTACGACATTCTCCAGCGGCTTTTCAATGCCAACATCAGAATCTTCTAGCCGACTAGGGGAAACAACATCGTGGGGTTCCTGAGCAACAGAAGGTTCTGCACTATCGACGGCAACCGATACAGAAGCATCAACACTGCCACCACCCGCAACAACATAGTCCCCTTGGTTCACATCAACATGAACTTCTATGTTTTCAGCTCCAAGCTGTAAAAAGTTTAAAAAAGACACAATGACACAAATGAGCGAGGGGATAATTAACACAACAACACACATGTCACTTATGTCAAAGACTACAGTCCACATATGTAAAACAACTGTAGTTCACTTATGTCAAACATTGCAACCCACATATGTCAAAGTACTGCAGTCCATATATCTAAAAAGAACTGCAGTTCACTTATGTCAAACACTGCAATCCACATATGCAAAAAAGAACTTCAGTTCTGTTCTGTTAAATACTGAAGCTTACATATGTAAAAGACAGCGGCCCACATGTGCGAAAAGAACTGCAGTTCACTTCTATCAAAGACTGAAGCTCACAAATGTAAAACTATGCATCTCACATATGTAAAAGAAATGCATATATATGATTGAACAGAACAGCGTACATCAAGCTTATAACAACAACAAAAAATTAGATTACAACCCACTAATAGAAAAAGTAATTCCACTAAACCTTATTAGCTACAACATCCGAAGGGGACGATGCATCAGCCAAGTCCTCATCCTTCCCAGAGCCATCGTAGGAATCTTTGTGCACATCACAAGCAGCAATTCCAGTCTACGGGCATAGAACAAACCAAAAACAAAAATAAGATGGTAACAACCAAAAAAGAAAGAAAACTTCAAGAAGAGAGGCACATGGAAGTACAGGCATGGCAGAAGTACTTGTACCTGACCAATTCCATCGTCCCTAGATCCATGGACACCAGAAGATTCCACTCCAGCCTATGAAAAAACAAATAGTGAGGAGCAGTCCTCATAATACACGAAAGAGGTTCAAAAGCACAAAAAAACTGTAACGTACATTATCAACACCGACGCCAGCATCCTGACGGTTCATTTCATTCAAAATGTGCTTAGCATCCTTCTCATACCGAGCGCATTTTTCTTCCTGTGAGTGTTTTAACTGAGCATACGAAGACTGAATATTCATCACTACAATCTTCAGGCTTTCAACCACGCCACAATCAAAATTGTGAGCAGCAATAATATCTTCATCTCGTGGGCCATGGCCAGCAGGGAAAAAACCAGCAACAATCCTCAACCTGTCACCAGTGGTTGGCAAATATTTAGTTAACTTCAAAACCTTCAGAAGAAGCTCATCAATCCCCTCATGTTTTTTGCCGCCAACAAATGTCTATTTAGAATACCTTCTATTATCAAACATCCGACGAGCCATGAAACCACGAGTTGGCGCCGCCTCATCATCGTAGGCAGGAAGCACTAGAAAAAAAGACACATTCATGACATTTTGGGCTGAACGAATTTTTTTCTGTCATGCTTATGACACTTCTATGACGATAATTGTGACAAAACCCAATATCATCATAGATGAGGTGGGCTCCTACTTCTATGACAAAAAATCATGCCAAAAAATGGGCTTTTCGTCCTGGGCGGGCCGGAGACGTAGCTGCATGACATTCCTTGGGTCGTCCATGATGGAAAAAACCATGGTAGAAGTAAGGGTGAGGAAAATATCGGGGAGTCCCCGGTTACGGCGGGTGGTCGGGGGCCGAGCGATGCACATTTCTTTCGTACACGTACGCGCATGGGTGAGAGGCGTCGGGCTCTAACTGAACCCGAGTGAGGCGTTCGCCTACTGAACCCGAGCGATTGCACTACAGGCTACGCGTTACTGAACCCGAGCGATCGATCGATCTGGCTGTTAGCTAAACCCGATCGAGCGATTCCTTCGCTACTGTTGCTAACTGAAGCTGATCGAACCTGCTGCCTCCTTCCCTTGATGAAAAGTGAGTGTTGTTGGGGGGAGGGTTGGATGAACAGTTCCCGGTGGGGGGTTGGATGAACAGGACCCCGTGGTAGTAGAGGCCGTTGTCGCTAGATGCACATGACCCCAATCGATCGAGCCGGTTGGGGGTGGATGAACAGGAACCCGTGGAGGGCTGGATGAACAGGCCCCCATGTAGGGCTGGTTGAACAGTCGTTGGTGGAGGACTGGATGAATAGTAGCCCATGGAGGGGTGGTTGAACAGGACCCCATGGAGAGGGCTGGTTGAACAGTAGTCGGTGGAGGAGCGGCGGAGGCTAGATGAACAGGAGCCCGTGGATGAATAGTCGCAGGTGGAGGTTGGAGGAGGTTGACGGTGGATGAACAGTACCCCGTCGAGGCTGGTGGAGATGAACAGTAGCTCGTGGAGTCCTGTTTTGCGGTACGCCACACACCTCCCAATGAACAGGACCTCTGTTTCGACTGTACACTGGTAGAAAAAGGGCCTTTAGTCCCGGTTCGCAAGGGCCTTTATTCCCGGTTCTGGAACCGGGACTAAAGTGTCGGTACTAATGCCCTGACCCTTTAGTCCCGGTTCAATCCAGAACCGGGACTAAAGGAAATTTTCTGATTTTTTTTTGAATTTTTTTTTGAATTTTTTTTTTCAAATTTCTGAATATTCTAACCTCTAATCTCTAATCACCCCTCAATTTAATCTCTAATCACCCCTCATCATTCCAAATCATCTCACTTCCCGAACGGTCACCCATCCTCTCACTACTCCAGCCTAAGCACGTTTAACTTCCGGGTTCTATTCTCCCTCGTTTCCAAGTCTGCACTTGTTTTTTCCTGACAATAGTAAGATGTCAATCCTATTAACCCTCAGGAATTTAGCTTGAGCATGAAGTCACATATTTCACTGTTTGAGTTTAAAACTATTGTTCTAAAAAACAATAATTTTTTAGTAACACTAATATTTCTTGAATAAGTAGTTTGACCATTGTTTGACCACAGTTTGACCATAGTTTGACCAGATTTGACCAAAATTCAAAAAAGGTGAAATAATTATTTAATAACACTAATATTCTTGAATAATTATTTAGTAACACTAATACTTCTTGAATAAGTAGTTTGACCATAGTTTGACCAGATTTACTGAAAATTTAAAAAAACTTAAATTTGAGCATAACTTTTTTTCCTTTTGGAATTTGAGGATTCTACAAATTTGCAAACAGGCCGTAGGCAGTCTCCATCAGATGTAACTTTTCGAGTAGATGATTTTTCATATAAAAAACTTTTTAATCCGAGTTCGTATGCAAAAGTTATGCCCATTTTACAAATTCCAGAGAGATTTTGTAAATAAAGTCGAAATTCATATTTGTAAATTTTCCCATTATTTTCATTATTTTCCATTATTTTATTTTATTTTATTTTATTTTTATTGACATTTCCATTATTTTCTTTTGTTTTTTCTAAAACTGAA
>NC_041390.1:587449519-587458742 GCF_002162155.2 Triticum dicoccoides
GCCATGAACCGGTACTAATGCCTCAAAGCCCATTAGTCCCGGTTGGTGGCACCAACCGAGACTAAAGGTCTAACCTTTAGTACCGGTTGGTGCCACCAACCGGGACCAATGGGCATCGCACCCTTTAGTCCCGGTTCGTGGCACGAACCGGGACTAAAGGGCCCAGGTGAACCGGGACTAATGCCTTAGCCGCACGAACCGGGATAAATGCACCCATTGGTCCCGGTTCTGGACTGAACCGGGACTAATGGGCTTACCCGGCCTGGACCAAAGCCCCCTTTTCTACTAGTGGTAGCGCTCCAACACAAGTCCGTTTCCTCCGTTTTCCGGTACGCCACACCCCTCCCGATCAACAGGACCCCATTTTGACCATAGGAGGTCCAAGAGAAGTCCGTTTCCTCCATTTTGCAGTATGCCAGACACCTCCCAATGAACATGAGCCCATTTCGACCATGGCCAGTCGAACAGAAGGCCGTTTCCTCCGTTCTGCGGTACGCCGGGCCTCGTTTCGGTCAGCTATTCCATCCAAGCCGGTTGGCTCTCGATGAACACGACGACGCATTCCGTTTCGACCCAGCCGATTGGCTCCCGACGAACACAACACCGTCGCTGCCTCTCCATGTACACGAGCCCTGGCCGTATGTATGCACAAGTAAGCATTCGAGACCCCGCCCGTATGTACGTACATGGCCGTATTTTTTGGCATCTGGGTATACGTACGTCTACACGGTTTTGACGGGACTGCCTAAACTGCTGCCACTCCTTACTCGGCCACGGTTCATCTTGGCAGACAGACCAATCGACCGTTATGTACATAGACAACGCTACGTACGCTTCGACCGGGTGGGTCCCAGCTGTCAGGGAGGATAAGGACGCACTTCCTTACATGCGAAGGTATAACTGGTGGGTCCCAGCTGTCAAGGGGAAGAATTATTTTTTTGCCTGTAATAAGGACACACGTCCTTGCATGCAAAGATGTAGCTGGTCGGTCCCAGCTGTCAGGGGGAGAAAACATTATTTTTAGTGTAAAAAGGATGTCGTTTCATGCATGCGTCCATGGGCGTGGTGCAAACCCACTGTCAGCCTCTCCACGTATAGTCATCTTCCGATGACTCTCATTTGTTGACCATGTTGAGCACACCCCGCACCAAGCCAGTGGAAGACGACGAGGCCCCAGACTGGAATGCCCCGGAGATGGGGAAGACACGGTAGTGGAGTCGCAAATGGAGAGGAGTGGGAAACTTGACTAGTTCGGGTGCGGGGTGGGCCTACACTCGACAGAGAATAACAGGAGGTGCAGAGGAGTGGAGGGATGGCTTGGCTGTCAGCGGTGTAGCGTTTCGCTGCGAGGCGCACAAAACAGCGCCACTGGACACCGGAGGCTAGAGCAGGCGGTCCCGGAAGCGCTGGGGGAAGAACACAAGATATTGAAGAAGAATGTCGGCCGTTGGATGTAAATCCAACGCCTTGCTTAGGCTTCGACCTTTGTATTTTTATTTTTGCGAAAGTGCTTAGGCTTCGACCTACTGGCCCACATGTCAGCCAGTCCATTTGGTTTTATAATTCATTTGGTGGGTTGGGTGAAACAATGATGTAGCATCTATGCAGCCCGTTTATATATTATGGTAGAATTTAAAGCCCATTTGCATTTTTCTCGAAAACCACGGACTTGCTGGGCTGGGTGAAAATATCATGTTGGGCTGGACGGAGAAATGTTATAAAAACATAAACACATGATTGCACGTCTATTACTGCATTTGTCAGTAAAATCTTTGCACGCTTATGTACGCAATCACTAGGAGTTAACTTGCCAAGTTATATATAAACAATTATTATTATTATTTTGTAAGAACTTTCGATTTACAAAATAAAATATCATTTTAATTTGATGAGTTAATAGGACGTGGGGTATGATGAAGCTATGTACCTAGGGTAGGGGCACAGACCTGTCCTAAGAGCCCTGCCCAAGGACGTCCTTAGAAGAAGTCATCTTTCAATCGACTTGAAGGTACCCACTCGACGGGTTCAAGACACTCGACCAAGAAGCTACCACTCGACCACGAAGCCAACCACTCGACGGCCAGGAGATCTAAAGTCACTCCGCAGGAAAATGGTCGGTCATTAAATAGTCTTTATGGTCATCATAGCACTTTACTAGGGGCGTTACCAGTAACGCCCAACCTTAATGTACCTTAAACCCTGCATTACTGAGGGCAGGAGAAGGCTGGCGAACTCTATATAAGCCACCCCCTCCTCAGTATCAAGGGTTCGCACCCCTGTTATTCAGACGCCTATAATCCAATCGACCGCCTCCGGGCACCGAGACGTAGGGCTGTTACTTCCTCCGCGAAGGGCCTGAACTCGTACATCCTGGTGTATTTACAACCTCTCCATAGCTGAGATCTAGCCTCTCCATACACACCCCCTACATCACTGTCAGAGTTAGAACCACGACAGTTGGCGCCCACCATGGGGCAGGAATCTTAGCGCCTAGTTGGAGAAGTTGCGATTTTTCCGATCCCTTTGATCATGGTTTCGTGCGGAGTTTTGGTGGAGGGCCACGAGATCCGTCTCGACGCGCTCACGTTCATCGCCGACGGCTCCGCTTGGCTTCAGGAGGCTCCACTCGACATTGACGCGCTCCCCGTTCGCGGTGCGACGCACTTCTGCGCATGCGTTCGTGGCGTCCTCCTATGGCAGCCGTCGACCCAGTATCGGTCGGCCCCCGTGTCGTCTCCCCGCCCTGTCTCCCACCAGCGCAAGCGCGCCGGTCGGTCGAGACTTCAGAGGTGGGTGAGGCATGCCGTGGCTCGCCAGTCAGCCGCCCCACAAGTCGCGGCAATCGAGCCCGACGAATCCCTCTACGGCCTGTTCGACTGGCTCCGCGGAGACCGCATCCGAGTGCGACAGTAGCGACCCAGCGGCTGAGGTTCTGGCGGTCGATGGAACACACAGTCCTCCCGGTTTCCCTCGCGCTGATGGAGGTGTGCGTGGGGGCGACCCGTCGCATCCCCACGATGAGTATCTCCCCGAACCTCTCACGTCATTGAAGCGAGAGGAGCTTCGCCGCCGGAATATGGACGCACTCCACACTCCTATCGTCGGAGAAACCCCCGAGGCCCGGGCCTTGGAGGACGCGCGCTTGGCTAACTTGGCCGAGAGCACTCGACTGGAGAATCTCCAGTGAATACTCGACGAGCAAGCACGTCAGCGAGCTCCCGAGTCCAGTCGACGTCAGCTCTTCCCGCCGACACAGGTATATCGAACCCCAGTTCAGAATTTGGCCGCCGCGGCCCGTATAGCAGAATCGATTCAGCCCTCCCAGTCAGAGGCTGGCAGGGGCTTGTTGCAGATCAGAGCATTGCTCCGGGCGGCGGGAAACCAGAATTCCGCTATTTCTCAGTCACGGAATAGGATCCATAGTCGATCCGTTGCAATGGATACAGTCCAGTCGGCTCACAGCCCGAGATCACCCCCGAGGCGTGAGGGACGTGGAGACCGGCACGATCAGTACAGAAGAAATGAGAAGTATGATCACCGATTCGATCGTGATGATCGATGTCGAGCGCCAACCCCTCCCCCGAGGAGTGGGTCGTATGCGCCTCGACAGCGAGATGACAGACGCCCTCATAGTGTTGGGTGGAGGATTCCAGTCGACCCAGGGACCCAGGCTTTGATGCAAGATCCATCCTCGTTCAAGGTTTGGTTGACAGGAACAGAGCTCATCGAGAAGGCCACGACAGAGATGCGCCTACCAGCAGCAGAGTACATGTTTCGGGGCCATAGTGTTTCAGTCGAGCCATCAGAGCCGCAGTGATTCCTCCTAACTTCAGGTCGGCGACGGGAGTCAGCAAGTTCACCGGTGAGTCCAAACCTGACACTTGGCTCGAAGATTACAGAGTGGCTGTACAGATTGGCGGTGGCAATGATGAGGTGGCTATGAAGCATTTGCCTCTCATGTTAGAGGGCTCAGCCAGAGCGTGGCTAAATCAGTTGGCACCCAGCAGCATCTACACTTGGGAGGACCTCTCCCGAGTGTTTGTCATAACCTTTGAGGGAACATGCAAGCGACCTGCAGGCCTTACAGAATTACGGTCTTGCATGCAGAAACCGAATGAAACTCTGAGGGATTACATCCAGAGGTGGATCACATTGCATCACACAGTTGAGAATGTACCAGATCATCAAGAAGTTTGTGCCCTTAAAGAAGGCGTTAAGTACAGAGAATTGAGTCTGAAGTTCGGTCGAACTGGAGAGATGTCTCTGAATCGGATGATGGAGATTGCCACCAAATACGCTAATGGTGAAGATGAAGATTGACTCCGGAGTGGCAAGCACAAGGCAGTCGCCCAAGAAACCGGAGGAAACTCCAGTCGGAAACAGAAGCGGAAGGCCGAGCCATCCGCCCCTGGGGAGGCCCTGGCCGTAACCCAGGGAAAATTCAAGGGAAAACCCAAGGGGCCCTAGAAGCCCAAGAAAGTCAAGGATCAAGATGGACATGATTTTTTGGGTCTGCCATGTCACATCCACACCAAGAAAGATGAAGAGGGTAATCTTATTTACCCAAAGCATACCACTCGACAATGTCGGCTCCTGATCGAGCAGTTTCAGGGCAAGCAGTCCAAAGATAAAGAAAAAGAGTCGGACAGAGTTGAGGACAAGGAAGATAGTGACGATGGATACCCCCAAGTCAATTCCACCCTGATGATTTTTGCTGATGTCGAAAGCAAAAGTCGACTGAAAGTCATTAACCGTGAGGTGAATATGGTTGCTCCGGCAACACCCAGTTATCTGAAGTGGTCTCAGACTGCCATCGCATTCGACCAGTCTGATCACCCTACGCACATTGCCACCCCTGGGAGGCAAGCTTTGGTGGTCGACCCAGTTGTCAAAGGCACTCGACTGACCAAAGTCCTGATGGATGGTGGCAGTGGCCTGAACATACTATACGCAGAGACATTGAAAGGGATGGGCATTCCGATGTCCAGGCTCAGTACCAGTAACATGATCTTCCACGGAGTCATTCCCGGGAAGAAAGCCGAATCACTCGGCCAGATTGCTCTTGATGTGGTTTTCGGTGATTCAAAGAATTACCGCAAGGAAAAGTTGACATTCGAGGTTGTGGACTTCCAAAGTGCTTATCATGCCATTTTGGACAGGACAGCTTATGCACGCTTCATGGCTCGACCGTGTTACGTGTACCTCAAACTGAAGATGCCTGGCCCCAGAGGTGTGATCACTGTTACAGGCAATCGAAAGAAAGCAGAAGAGTGTTTTCAGAAAGGCTCAAAGATCGCTGATGCTCAGATAGCAGTGGTCGAGCTGCAAGAGTACCAGAAGACCGCCGATCCGAGTGAATTGTTGCGAGCCAAGAAGCCTGCTTCAGAATCAGCTTTTTAGTCGTCCGGCGAAACAAAGCCAGCCCACATTCACCCGACCGACCCCAATGCTGCCCCGACTCACATCTCAACGATGCTCGACTCCAAATAGGAAGAAGCGCTCGTCCAGCTCCTCCGTGAGAACTGGGACATCTTCGCATGGAAACCCTCTGACATGCCTGGAGTTCCCAGAGAGCTAGCTGAGCACCGTCTACGAGTCGACCCGAAATTCAAGCCTGTGAAAGAACATCTTTGATGGTCCGCCGTCCAGAAGAAGAAAGCTATTGGCGAGAAGGTGGCTCGGCTCTTAGCAGCGGAGTTCATCTGAGAGATTTACCACTTCGAGTGGCTCGCAAATGTCGTCATGGTCCCCAAGAAGGACAGGTCACTTCACATGTGCATTGATTTTAAACATATCAATCGGGCCTGCCCGAAAGATCATTTTCCTCTCCCTCGCATCGACCAAATAGTCGACTCGACCGCGGGGTGCGAGAGATTGTCTTTTCTAGACGCCTATTCTGGGTACCATCAGATTCGTCTGTATGGACCCGACGAGATCAAAACGGCTTTCATCACTCCATTCGGATGCTTCTGTTACATCACCATGCCGTTCGGCCTCAAGAATGCCGGAGCCACGTTCATGAGGATGATTCAGAAGTGTTTACTCACTCAAATCAGTCGGAATGTGGAGGCATACATGGATGATATTGTGGTCATGTCACGGAAAGGTTCCGACCTGCGGACTGACCTTGCTGAAACCTTTGCCAACCTCAGGAGGTATGATATCAAACTCAATCCATCAAAGTGCACATTCGGAGTTCCAGGTGGAAAGTTACTCGGTTTTCTCGTTTCCGAACGGGGGATCGACGCCAATCCTGAAAAAGTTGGTACCATACTCCGGATGAAGCGTCCTGTGCGTGTGCACGATGTCCAAAAGCTTACGGGCTGCTTGGCCGCCTAAGTCGATTCATTTCTCGTCTCGGTGAAACGGCGTTGCCTCTTTACTGACTGATGAAGAAGTCTGACAAGTTCGAGTGGACTCCAGAAGCTGATGCAGCATTTGCAGAGCTCAAAGCTCTGCTCTCCACCCAGTCGGTGCTTGCTGCCCCAATCAGCAAAGAGCCTCTGCTGCTTTACATTGCAGCCACAGGTCAAGTTGTCAGTATAGTACTTACGGTCGAGCGGGAAGAAGAAGGAAAGGCCTTTAGAGTTCAGCGCCCAGTTTATTATGTGTCTGAAGTTTTGACCCCTTCAAAACAAAGATATCCTCATTACCAGAAGCTTGTATATGGGATTTATATGACCACGAAGAAGGTTGCACATTACTTCTCTGACCACTCCATTACAGTCGTCAGCGACGCCCCACTGTCAGAGATTCTGCACAACAGAGATGCAACTGGTCGAGTGGCTAAGTGGGCGATTGAACTCCTTCCCTTAGATATCAAGTTTGAAGCAAAGAAGGCTATCAAGTCCCAAGCAATCGCAGATTTCGTCGCCGAGTGGATTGAACAGCAACTTCCGACTCAAGTTCACTCGGAGCACTGGACCATGTTCTTCGATGGATCTAAGATGCTGAATGGTTCCGGTGCTGGGGTAGTATTAGTCTCCCCCCAAGGAGATAAGCTCAGATACATTCTCCAGATTCACTTCGATTCCTCCAATAATGAAGCAGAATATGAAGCACTTTTGTATGGGTTGCGCATGGCCATTTCACTCGGCGTCCGTCGCCTCATGGTCTATGGCAACTCAGATTTGGTGGTTAATCAAGTGATGAAGGAGTGGGACGTCAGAAGTCCGGCAATGACTGGTTATTGCAATGCAGTGAGAAAGTTAGAAAAGAAATTCGAGGGGTTAGAGCTTCATCACATCCCCCGACTGAAAAATCAGGCGGCTGACAATTTGGCAAAGATAGGCTCCAAGAGAGAAGCCATTCCCAGCAACGTGTTCCTGGAGCACATCCACTCGCCGTCAGTCCAAGAAGATCATTTTACAGAAGAAGCCCCACAGCCGAAAAGTGCCACAGATCCGAATGAAGTCGAAGTCCCTGCTGTGGTCGACCTAATCATGGAAGTCTTGGCAATCACTCCCGACTGGACGATACCGTACATCGCGTATATCCTAAGGAAAGAACTCCCAGAGGACGAGGAAGAGGCTCGACAGATCGTCCATCGTCCAAGGGCTTCACAGTGATAAAGGGACAGTTGTATAGAGAAAGCGCGACTGGAATTGGTCAGAAGTGCATAACACCAGAAGAAGGTCAGATAATCCTTGATGATATCCACTCGGGAACCTGTGGTCACCATGCGTCTTCTCGGACCATTGTGGCTAAAGCATACCGAGCGGGATTTTACTGGCCAAGAGCAAATGAAATGGCAAAGGAGATAGTTGACAAGTGTGGAGGGTGCCAGTTCTACTCCAACATGTCACACAAGCCGGCGTCAGCCCTGAAGACCATTCCACTCATCTGGCCCTTTGCTGTTTGGGGACTGGACATGGTTGGTCCACTAAGAACAGGTAGGAGCGGTTTCACACATGTGCTTGTGGCAGTCGACAAGTTTACCAAATGGATTGAAGCTAAGCCTATCAAGAATCTTGATGCTTGCACCGCTATCAGTTTCGTCAGGGGGTTAACATTCAGATATGGAGTCCCACATAGTATCATCACTGACAATGGGTCAAACTTTGATTCGGACAAGTTCAGAGCTTTTTGCGCCTCTCAAAGCACACGAGTCGACTACGCATCGGTCGCCCATCCCCAGTCGAACGGACAAGCTAAAAGGGCAAATGGTCTGATTCTCAAAGGACTAAAGCCCCGGTGGATGCGTGATCTCAAGCACACAGCGGGCGCATGGGTCGACGAGCTTCCGTCAGTTCTGTGGGGATTGAGGACCACCCCAAATCGGTCGACTGGAAGAACTCCGTTCTTTCTGGTTTATGGAGCCGAAGCAGTTCTGCCGAGTGATCTTCTTCACAACGCACCCCGAGTCGAACTTTATACCGAAGATGAAGCAGAACAAGCCCGGCAAGACGCAGTCGACCTCCTAGAAGAAGAGAGGGAAATGGCCATGATCAGATCGACCATTTATCAGCAAGACTTGCGTCGATTCCATGCCAGAAATGTGAAGAGTCGAGCCTTCCAAGAAGGAGATTTGGTCCTCCGAGTGGATCAACAAAAACCACACAAGCTTGCTCCTACTTGGGAAGGCCCCTTCATCGTCACCAGAGTCCTCCACAATGGAGCGTATCACCTCTACAATGTTGATCGCCAGATCGACGAGCCGCGAGCTTGGAATGCGGAACTGCTCCACCCCTTTTACACTAGAGTTCTCCCTTGGACGAGATGTAATAAGAAAAACTTCTGCAGTTCATTTTTATCAAAGACAAGAGTGTTCCAATAATTGTTGTCACTTTTGTTTGCATACGAAATCCCCCGGTGGGTGACTTAGCTGCGAATCCGTTTCGCCTAAGTCTGAAAAATCCTACCGAGTGGCGAGCCAGACTCCCACTCGGGGGCTTAGCTGCAGCCCAGTGCTCGCCTAAGTATTCAAAAATCCTACCGAGTGGAGAGAAAACCTCCCACTCGGAGACTTAGCTGCAGCCCAGTGCTCGCCTAAGTATTCAAAAATCCTACCGAGTGGAGAGCAAACCTCCCACTCGGGGGCTTAGCTTCAGCCCAGTGCTCGCCTAAGTATTTAAAAATCCTACCGAGTGGAGAGCAAACCTCCCACTCGGGGGCTTAGCTGCAGCCCAGTGCTCGCCTAAGTATTTAAAAATCCTACCGAGTGGAGAGCCAGACTCCCACTCGGGGGCTTAGCTGCAGCCTAGTGCTCTCCTAAGTGCTTAAA
>NC_041390.1:587459070-587459377 GCF_002162155.2 Triticum dicoccoides
GGGGCTTAGCTGCAGCCCAGTGCTCGCCTAAGTGTTTAAAAATCCTACCGAGTGGAGAGCAAACCTCCCACTCGGGGGCTTAGCTGCAGCCCAGTGCTCGCCTAAGTGTTTAAAAATCCTACCGAGTGGAGAGCAAACCTCCCACTCGGGGGCTTAGCTGCAGTCCAGTACTCGCCTAAGTGTTTAAAAATCCTACCGGGTGGTGAGCCAGACTCCCACTCGGGGGCTTAGCTGCAGCCTAGTGCTCGCCTAAGTGTTTAAAAATCCTACCAAGTGGAGAGCAAACCTCCCACTTGGGGGCTTAGTT
>NC_041390.1:587459701-587462544 GCF_002162155.2 Triticum dicoccoides
GCGAGCCAGACTCCAACTCGGGGGCTTAGCTGCAGCCCAGTGCTCGCCTAAGTGTTTAAAAATCCCACCGAGTGAGAGCAAACCTCCCACTCGGGGGCTTAGCTGCAGCCCAGTGCTCGCCTAAGTGTTTAAAAATCCTACCGAGTGGCGAGCCAGACTCCCACTCGGGGGCTTAGCTGCAGCCCAGTGCTCGCCTAAGTGTTTAAAAATCCCACCGAGCGGGAGCAAACCTCCCACTTGGAGGCTTAGCTGCAGCCTAGCGCTCGCCTAAGTACAGGACACGACCCAATCCGCAAGGACGACGAGGCGCAAGTCGACTGCTACCTTCTCCTTCGGAGTTACGCCACAAATACAAGGTTATTCCGAGTGAAGATCAAGTTCCACTCGACGGATCAATCCATGAAGATATTCCACGAGAAATGAAGTTCAGATAAGGCCTAAAGGTCCCAGACCTCAGATCAAAGTACTCGAGCCGTCGGCTCGGCAGAGTTTAACGGTTACAAATCCACTCGGCATTCCGAGGCAAATTTAAAGTGAAGCATAAAGGTTTTTTATTCCTCAAGCGGAGGGCTGGAAGGGGCGATGAACTCGTCCAAGTCGATCCCGTCTGCAATACGAGTAGCAGCAGCGATGAAAGTCTCCATGAAGTCTTGAAAGTTGTGCTTCCTGGTATTGGCAACTTGAATGGCGGCCAGCTTTTCTTCTCGCGCCTCCTTGCAAAGGACGCGGACCAGAGACAGAGCGACATCAGCACCACATCTAGCAGAAGATCTCTTCCATTCCGCCACTCGACCTGGGACTTCATTAAGTCGAGCCATCAGGGACTCGAGGTCGTTCTGAAGCGTCGTCCCAGGACAGAGTGATGTGTCGATCCGCGACATCGCAACCTTCAGCCGGGCAAGATAGTCAACAACACTGGTAACACGAGACTCCAGTCGGAGCACGTTCATAGCAGCCTCGTCCTTCACGAGAGAATTGGCGGGATCCAAGCCTGGCTCCACTTAACTGGTTTCCTCTTCGAAGCTCTGGCAGAACTCTGCGAACATGATTCAAGAATAAGACAGTGACCCTACACGGGCTTGGTAACTGGAAGATAGTCGGGTCGGAGTAACTACCTTCGAGCATGACGAACAGCTTCTTGGCGAGTCCACCAAGATAAGCCTCCAGATCGTTCACCTTCCCCGCCAGCTCACCCGCCTTGTCGTGCAGAACCATCTTGTCGTTCTTCAGTCGGCTGGCCTCTTGATTAGCTATCTCGAGAGCAGCTTTCAGTCTGGAGTTCTCCTGCTCAAGAGTTCTGACCGACGCCAGTTTCTCTTCTGCAAGCTTCGTTTTGCTCGAGGCCTCCTTCTGTGCTTCGGCAAGATCTCGATCCTTCTTCTTCAGAGCTTCCTCCAGTTTATCTACAGAACATCGACTGAGCTCAACATCAAGAACGGGCAAGAAAGAAAAGTCACTCGTCAAGAATGAGAAACCTCACCAGCCATACCTTTTGCTTCTTCTTGCGCCTTCTGCAGGTTCTGTTGAGCAAGCTTCAAGTCAAGGTTGAGTTGGATCTGTTTGTTCTCCAACTCAGTATAGAGAGCCACAAGTCCACAGGATTTCTGCAAAAATCAGTCGACAAAGGTCCAAGATAAGTTGCTTCCGAGTAACCAAGAGACAATGATGGCGCTTCTAAGACTACAGCTGAATCAAAAACATTCAACAGTAGTCTCGGGGACTACACCCAGTGGGTGCACTCGGCGTGCCCCCACTGGTTTTGCAAAAAAAAAATCGACTGCCCGCAGTCGACCGGATACAGTTTCACTCGACATGGCCTAACCAGACCGAGTGAAGAAGTACAACTACTGCAACATAATATAAAGACTACAGTCGACTACCAGCAGTCCACCGTAGTCTCGGGGAGTACACCCAGTGGGTGCACTAAGCATGTCCCCACTCGTCCAAGACTTAACAGACACACCCAGTGGGTGTACAGATTTAAAGATCTTCAGAAAAGAGATTCTTCAGACAGCATACCCTAACAGAACAAGCAGTGAATCGACTGACCTGGACGTTACTCTGAAGAGCTGAACTCGCGTCATAAGCTGCTTGGCTGGCTTCTCGAACCACCTTGACCTGCTCCATCATGATCCCTGCCTGGCGTACAGCTTCCTTAGCTGCATCCACTTGGTCCTCAGGGACGTGGTGTGTGGCAAAGAGCGAAGGCGGATCCGCAGTCGATGTCGAGGGCCGCACACTCGTCAGAGGAATGGCAAAAGTCACAGAAGCCCGAGTGGTTTCACCACCGTCTCGAGCTACGGCCTCAGGCGCCAGAGTGGATTGTGGGGTCTCGCCAGCCGACGCTCTCCTGTTCCGCCTCACTCTTGGTGGCACTTCATCATCGTCGTCAGGGAGGTTAATGACATGAGAAGGAGCTACGAGAAATATTCAGTCGACCGGAGTTATGAGAAATCATCAGTCGATTCAAGGCAGAACATCAGTAATCGTACCAGGGTTGGAGGTAACAACATCCTCCATCTCTTGATCGTCGTCCTTGGCGGAGAGCTCAGAAGTAGCAGCACTGCAAATATCGAAAGTCAGTCAGTTGGCTCAATGAATCGACCAAGGATCTGTCCACGGTCGACAAAGGAAAACAAGTTTTATTATTACCCAGAAATGGTGTGGACAGTCATCTTCATCTTGGGCAGAGCCTTGGGCGGCTTGGACGGTGTCGCGCGTGGGTGCTTGGGAGCCTTTTCGGTCGGTGTAGGAGAAGAGGTCCGAGGGCGTTTCGACGACTGCCCAACAGGAGCAGTCGCCTTACCACGTTCCTGCGCTGGATCGTGTGTAAGCTTGGATCG